>NW_008794003.1:692066-713498 GCF_000699145.1 Aptenodytes forsteri
TTTCTCTTCTCATCCACTCACTCCAATTTTTGTTCCACAGAAGATTGTCCCCCCGTCCCCCCCGCCAACAAACCAATATCAAACTTTATGCAAGCTGATCAACATCTGCTGATTACATTTTTGCTATGTCTGATCAATGGCTCTGCCATGGCCCAGTGAACAGTCGGGATAGGTTGGTACCACATGCCTTTCTGCTACTGGCCTATTTGATGATGATCAAATACCGTCCATGCCTCAGTTTCCTAATCAGGAAAACACTACTTATCTGTTCTGGGATCTCATGATAGGGAGAATTCTAAGAGGTAGTTATTTTTAGTTATGTCAAGTGGGTGACATTCTAGTTATTGTACAGATGGTGAAGATTGTTTTACATAATGGTTATTGAGATTAAAGGTTATTTCTTTTTCCAACTAATAATTAAGATATTGTAACTTTTTAGGACAGATAAAAATTATATCCACCTTCTAACAGAAAATTGTGTTCTAAGAAAACCGTTTGGAGGGGTCTTCTTTTCCTATTTTTTTCTTTTTTTTTTTTTTCCCTGTGTGATTCAGTTATATTGTGGAAGAATACTCATTTTTTCCAGCAGAAATGTTGTAGCCTTTTACAACAAGTATCTCTTATCAACTATGTCTTTACTTTGTCACTTTTATCAAAAGTCTTCATGAGGGAAAAATACAAATTCTCTCCAGTGTTTTGTTTTGACAATTTTTAGTAAATCTGAACTTGGATCATTTGAAACACAACCATTCCTCACTCCTTCAAGCTCGATCCTATCGGGTTTTCTTGACCAGTGCATGGAAAATTTATCCTGTGAATTGCACAATGCTGCACTTCAGTGCTCCTTTTAATTCTCCAGCAAAACTCCATTTAACTCACAAAATATGGGGTGATTTTATTTTAAAAGCATTATGACTGGGGATCTCATTTATGCTGAGACACAGTCTGCCTAATTAGAGCTGACTGAAGTGGTGGGGAGGTACACATGAACAGGTTCCTATTGCCAGAAGACATCAAAGAAGACTAGGGACCCAGATTTTCCGGAAAAAAGAGTGTTGTGGCATCAGGTCCAACCTCCTTCCTAAGATAGGTCACTCACAGCACTTCAGCAGGCTGATATCTTCTGATGGAGCTACAGTTCATCCTAAGAAGATGCCCAGACTTGTTTTAGGATCTTCAAATGATGGGGAATATATTGTATCCCTCACTGAGACTTCTAAATGTAATGTGGTTAGAGGCCATTCTTATTTCAGCTGACTCTGGCCCTGGTGAATTTTTGGTTCTCTGGTCTCTTTTTAGTGGAATATTCTTTCTTTCATTACACTGGAGGAACAGAGCAGGCAGGACAGTGTCACAGTTATAGGAAGTATTGTTGTCATCAGCAGTCAGGACCATTCCCATGCAGGAACAAAGACCTTGGGGTGGACTTAGCACAAACAGCAGCAAATCCGAGAGGTATTTTTCTAGTGAACTCTGTTGATGGGCTGTCACATTTTGAGCTAGCTGTACCTGCTTGGTGGCAAGGGATCCATTTCTGGGTATGCAAGAGAGGAAGAGATTGCACTAGGCTATTACAAGTACAAAGGCTAAAATGATTTTTCTCACAGCTAGCCATGCCTGGGATATTTTGTTCTGGGCCCAGCATAGCTATATGGATATCTATATGAACTGCAGAGAGCATGTACATCTCTGCATGGGTGAGGACAGCTGGACATAGACTTCTTTACTTGCATGAAGAGACTTGACAAAAGGCAGTTGCACTGGGCTGCTGCAGAGCTGGTAGAGTCAAAAGACATTTGCTCAGGCTCAGGGCTGGAGAAGTATGGAGACTGGAGACACCCAGGTAGTGTGGAGGAGTACATGAAGAGGTTTGGTCTGTCTCACTTTTGTAGACATGACCTAAATGGACCTGCAGGCTAGCTGAACCACCAGAGGGTCCCACTAAGCACGTTTTTCATGTAGGAGCACATCTTAAAGCACTTTCCTCTCCAAACCTTGCTTCAGTCTTTCATCTTCCAGGTAGTAGTCTTAGGAAAGCCACTTGGGAAAGTTTTCCTTTGCTGAAGGAGTGGATAGGTGTATTCTGATGGCATTTTGGTACTTCTGGTTTGACTGGGACTTCTCACAGATGGCAGTTAAGATGAGATAAGATAAGAGTGAATATAACAGCTGTGTGAAATGCTGGTAGTGTTGTCCACAACCCTTTCAGTCTCCTTTGTTTAAGAGGAAAGACCTAAGTTGTCACAAACTTAAGCCAAGACTGTTAGTTGTCATTTTGCTCCCTCACTCTGCTTTGTGAACAGTGATTTGTGCTTGGCTGGCTGTTTCAGATGTAAAGCCTGCTGAGTTTCTTCCTGGCACATCCCGACACGGTAAACAAGGGAAAGCAGAAGCAAAGCTTTTCCTGTGCAGCCAGCTGGAGTGCCTGTGCTTTCTCACTTCGTGCATTCTTAGCCTTGACCCCAGAGTGCTATCCAGTTCCCTCTGTGTCAGGTTCTCCTGAAAGCTGTGATTTCCTCTCCTGACAGGCAGCAGGAAGATGAGAAAGCTGTTGGGCAACCTTTGCTCTGAGAGTACTGGAGGGTTATTAACAAAGCATGCATGACAGGCAGGGTTTAGGAAATACTGATAACATCAGGAAGAGGGAGGAAAGTAAACAGTCCAGTAGCTTAGGGTGTGTTTGTCATTTTAAAATTGGCCCAGGCTAGCAGCTTTATAAGGTGTTCTTTCCCTTGCAGTGTCACTGTCACAGACTTGGTGCTGCATATGAGGTCACACCATTTCCACCAGCAGCTGAGATGGATTCAATACCTTTAGCTGGGACTCTATTCTGAACCAGTCCAAAGGTTGGAGAAGTTTTGGCCTGGTTTCAGCACCACACAGGAGAGTAAGATGATCCAACTTACTCTGTCCTCAGATGTGAGGGTGTGGCAAAAGGGAAGAGTCTTTATTTACACTGCCTCATAGCCACTGCAAGGAGAAGCCACCTATTTTACAACGGAATCAAGGCCAGGAATAGAACTTGTGTCATTGACTTCCACTAACCTGGCTTTGTAAAAGCCAGTGAGGACATTTAGCTGGGAACTATGAAATCACATCCTCTGGGCAGTTTGCAGCTCAGCTTTTGAGATAGGCTTTTTCTAATTATCACTGACAGGCAGATCGAGGGTAAGATTATACATTTGAGTTCTTGTTTTTTCTCTTCTCTCCCCTTCTTCATATCATGTGTCAGCTCTAGTTTCCAAATACATTTCCGTGTCAAAGCACTAAACTTCATCCATCATGAGCACATTTGTGCAAGTCCTAATAAAATAACCCTGCTGCCATGTCTCTCTGGGAAGGTGGAGACTCCAGTCATAATGTAACATGACAATGGATGCACCATGAGGCTGCGTAGTGAGATTATATCTTTTCCATTTGTGCAGGAACTGTTGTTTAGTATGGCTTGTCAGTCTGTCAGATAAAGGCACACAGCCATCTATGAGGAATTATTAATGAAGATTCAGACATTTTTTCTGCTGGAAACGGATCACTTCACTCTTCATCTGGCTGACTTTTTACATTAGAAAACTAAAAATAGCCCAGAGTTTATAAGGAAAGACCTTCAATATCTGGCAGGTTTTGCCTTTCCTTTCTTGTAGTCCATTCCCCAAAGGAAGGTTAAATACACAAACCCTTTTTCTAATGGTTTGAGCTGAGCATTTCAGAGCCATAAATGTGAATACATGGTGTGCATCTTTGTCTGTTAAACATATTCAGTCCACCAAGCCCCCTTATCATCCAAACAGAAAGCAAAGACCAAAAAATCCCTCCAGCCTCTGATAATTTACACTTTTGAGGAAAAGGCAGGTTAAGAAAAAGAAGTGCTACTCACACCAGCTTGAATAAACTTGGTGTTGCCAAATGCTGTACAGCTTTCCCCACTTTTCCCTGCCAATGCAGCTCAGCCCCTTTCGAAGCAGCCCTGCTGTCACAAAGCTGGAGCAACGTCTGTCCCTTGCACCAGGACGTGTTGGGGGATGCCAGGGGCAGGAGAAGCGTGCAGGGGGGAAGAGTGTTACACAGGCAGCTGTCTGCTGATGACCCACATTATTGCTTTATGACTTAGAAAACTCATTTCTACAGATGACCTTGACAGGGCTTGCCTTCTGGCTTTTCAAAATAAATGGCTGAAACCCAGAAATACTATTGTCTGTTAAGGTGGGGTTTTTTGCTTCCTCTCCCCCACACATAGAGGGTCCAGGAGCTATGGACCCCAGAACTGATAGGTTTCAGATGCCAAGGGAGAAAGTCTGTGTAGTTGTCTGTAGTATCTTCCCATTTTCCATCAGGATGATAGTGAGATACTCAGCTGGTGTGGATGAGCTGCCTTTTCCAACAGGCATATGCCAAAGGCACCAGAATAGGTGTGTAACACAATGCCACCTTCATAAATGGGCAGTGAAACTCCCTGTATACACATGTGCGCGCGCATGTGCGCGCGCACACACACACGTCTAGTTCAGAGACCACATTAGAAATGGGTGATTCATTTTCCCCCTGTACTTCCTGGAGGATGGAATACAATTCATGTCTAAATGCACAATCCTCAGGGGTGCCTCTGTATTGTGTGGTGTGAAGCTTTCAGTGCAACAATGGCCAACACTCTGAAATCCCAAGAAAGGGAAAGAAGATCAGACTCTTCTCTCTGCCAAAGAATCTGAATGTGGTTCCACACACAATTTAACATAACTAACTGATTCTCTCGGATATACTGGGGCTGCGTTCTACGCTTAGTGCTTTCCAAAACCAAACCAACAGAGTGCTCTGCAGTGTGAAGCAAAACAAAAACCACAAAATGTTCATGTGTAGTCACCAGACAAAAATTTGCTAAGTACCAGCAGAAATGAGGAGTTAATGGGTCCCACATGTGGCAGCTAACCTGGGCTCTATAAGATTTTCCATGAGATTTCTGAAAAAATTTCTATAGCAGCAAATGAGATCAAAAATCCATTTTCTTGTTAAACTGGACAGCTAACATTCAGGCAGCATTTTCTTCCATAGCTGAGTCTATAAATACAGGCTAACAAACTTGGATAGGATTCCCACTCTGTAAAAAAAAAACAGATGACAGCCTCTAGTATTCCTGAGCAGTAAGATACTTAAAGTTTTAATCAGCTTCTCAGCAAGATAAGATCTGAAATAGTTCAGAAAATATTTACCTTTTAATGTGTCTTGTGGAGATGTAAGGTTTTACAGTCTTCCTAAATATTTTTGTATTTATATGTTGAAGTTAGACCACGTGCCTTGCTTCTTGTACAGTGTACACATAGCTCCCATTAACTTGATGAACTTGATGATGCCTTCAACAGATGTTCCAGTGTTGCCATAGCACTGGTGTTTAATCCTTACTGGGACGGATATGCATTGTATTGGACCGTACAAAGCCTGAGGAGGCTGGGTTTGGTTTGGTTTTTCCCTGTTCATTTTAAGTGTGTTCTGAGCAGCAGGGATAAGAAATATTATTGTTTTCATGTGCTGACATCAATTCTGCGAGAAAGGTCAAACCACTGGAATTCTGTTTACCATTGCATAGGAGAAGGATCAGTAGGCTGGGTCTGAAAACTAAAAGCAACATGTTTCTCCCAACGATTGCCTGGAGTGCAGATGTGCTGGGGGATTTTGCTTGTGTGATTTTAAGGGCTTAGGCTGGTAGAAGTAGCATTTAGGGAATTTTGAGCTAGAACTCCTGACAAAGAATGTCTCCCAAGGCAAACTGGTAACAAAAACACTACAGGCTGAAGCAGCATCTCTGTCTCTTGGTATTCATGCAGTTTCCATGCTGGCATTCAGAAGATGATTGTCTCTTCCTCGGCCATTTCCATGTTTTTAACAGAGCCTCAAATGCAATTAGGAGGGCTCTTCAGACCTTCCTCACATGCCCCCAGGAAAGCTCATCAGTATAGAAGCCAGCGATTACCTCTAAGAACAGGACAGAATTGCTGTTTCTCTGAGACCGCTTGCGGAGCCTGCTTTAACATTTTGGGGGGACCTTTACCCTCTATAGAAGTTAGAAGTTTTAAAAGTATCAATAGATAACTTGCCACATAATCATATTCTCAGTTTCTTCTGACTCTGAGATTCTGGGTAGCTTCATTCATTTCTGTCTGTAGCCTTCTACGTGATCTTCAGGTGGAAAGTGCTTAAAAATGCAAAGTGTTACTGCTGAAGAAAAAAGTCAATGAGAAAGATGAAGAATGCAGCAAAGTGTGAGGGCAAACTGTAGGTGTTTATGTGGGAGATATTATTTTGTTGAGTCACCCAATATTACAGTCTGAGATGGCCTTGGAGATTTATCTGTTCCTGTATGGCTTTCCCAGAAATAAGTAATAAAGGTCTGGGCAATTAAAAGCAGCCTACAGCTCTGTCAGGGGGGAGACAAATGGAAAGAGAGAAAGAGAAGTTCTGCGGGGTAAGAGATGCCGTGATGACTGGCAAATCTGGAGAATCCTGTGAGACAGTCCTCCATAAAAGTCACAAGGACAGCCAGGAAGGCCAGCATGAAATTGCATCAGCAGGTGATGTAGGAGGAATATATGGGCATAGGTTTCCCATATCTTGCTGTCCTGTGAGGGATGCACCAAAGGGCATGTTTGTCACACCTCCTGGCAAAGCCATGTGGTGACTTCAGTCAACATGGGAAAGATAGTTCAGAAGCTGAGGCCAAGGGAACAGCAGTCTGTTTGTGGTGTGAGAAAAGCTGAATCTCAGACTGCATTAGTATGCTAGAGTTAGCAGGCTAGTCACACCTTTTGAACTGCCCTGGGACTGTAGGAGGAACAGGTTTCTTCTGTGGCAGGCGGAAGACCACGTCACTGAAGTGGCACAAAACACTCAGTGCTGTAACTGACTGGAAAGACTATGAGGTGAAACACTGAGAAGCAAACCCAGGCAGGGAGCAGGCCCAAAGCCAGACACAGTGGGTGCAGTGTCACAGGATGCATCCCACAACACTGCAAAATGCAAATACTGCATGAGCAACAAAATGCAGCCTCCCACTGGGGTGCATGAGCCAGAGTTCCTGGTACTGACAGCAGTGGTGGCATGGCGAGCCACCACTGAGTGATGCAAGCTTGAGCTAGTGTCTCCAGTTGAGCCTTGGGAAAGCTTCTCCTGGTGGACGTGCTTTTTTGGGTTCCCCAGTTTGGGGTAGGCTTTGGTATTCCCCCAAACACTCTTTGTGGGAATTAGATTTCTTCTAATGTGCCTGAGACACTTCCCCTCCCTCATAGACATGGCTGCTCCTCAAGAACATGGAACCTGTCTGGGCATTTCTATCCCTCTCTGAATTGGCAGACAAGAGAGTTTCCCTTCTCTGATAAAACCCTTGGCCAGCTTACCTTTGGCCAACCATTGCAATTAATCCAAGTCTCTGCTAACTGATCTATCCTTTAATTATTCAGTGACCCTGGCAGACTCTGTTTGTACAGAGGGGGAAGAAAAGGTATGGGAATTCTTTGGTTGGGTTTTTGTTTGTTTGTTTGTTTGTCTGCTTGCTTGCTTGCTTGTTTGTTTGTTTCAGGCTTGGTTTGTTTAGCTTCTCCTGGTGGACGTGCTTTTTTGGGTTCCCCAGTTTGGGGTAGGCTTTGGTATTCCCCCAAACACTCTTTGTGGGAATTAGATTTCTTCTAATGTGCCTGAGACACTTCCCCTCCCTCATAGACATGGCTGCTCCTCAAGAACATGGAACCTGTCTGGGCATTTCTATCCCTCTCTGAATTGGCAGACAAGAGAGTTTCCCTTCTCTGATAAAACCCTTGGCCAGCTTACCTTTGGCCAACCATTGCAATTAATCCAAGTCTCTGCTAACTGATCTATCCTTTAATTATTCAGTGACCCTGGCAGACTCTGTTTGTACAGAGGGGGAAGAAAAGGTATGGGAATTCTTTGGTTGGGTTTTTGTTTGTTTGTTTGTTTGTCTGCTTGCTTGCTTGCTTGTTTGTTTGTTTCAGGCTTGTTTTGTTTGAGTTTTCCCGTGGACAGTAGCCAGATCTTTGTCCAAGGCTGTCTATATGTGAACAGGGCATCACCAAGACTAAATAACCCCCATTGTTAGTCTTCTGTCACTATCCCTTGGCACATAGGTCCAACTTGGAAACAGAGAGGCAGCAAAGAAAACAGATGTTGAAAATCAAATTTGCAGGCTGACAAGGATACAGAAAGATCACTGTAAAAAAAAATGTTTCCTGGATTATCACAGCCAGTGGATGGAGAAACCTATGCACTGTAAGTGGAAGAAGATGATACTCAGCCTTCAGCATTTCTCTGTTCAGCCTTTACCACATTTGTGCTCCTGCCAAATCCTGTTACCTCTTCATTTGCAGTGATTCTGGAAACTATCCTTTCCTTCTGAACCTGACTGCAAAATCTTTGAGAGTGTATCAGGGACTGGGCATGATGTCTTTCGACATTTGTTATTGCATCTTGGTTCATCTTTGTGGATCAGCTCCGCCCCAGTGTACCCCCTCAGCACATCTAACATCGCGGCAAGCATGGTGCATCAGCTCAGCAAGCTGATGGGTATATCATCTTCTGCTCTTCCAGCATAACCTCATCTTTAGAACTATATACATTACAGCCAAGTGCAAGGGGAAAGTAGAGCTGGAGGGGCACTCAGCACTGCAGGAGGGTGTAGAAATGGCTGTCTTTGGGTGTGGGAGAAGGATCAGTATTTCGGAGGGCTCTATAGTGTCTTTAGAGGCCTGGAGAGGAGGGAGGAAAGCAGGCTAAACTGCATGTGGCCAGAAGCTGTGCTGTCCCACTGAAAGTATTGTCGGTGCTTGTATGTAACTGAGAACCTGTTTGGCGATGGAGACAGATACGAAAAATGCTGGAGGAGAACAGGCTTTGTGCGTCTGTCTGCAGAGCAGCACATGCTCTCACGCTGGTGGACTGACAGTGAAATGCCATATTGATACCAGACAAGCTCCAGATGCAGAGCAGCCCAAGGCCAATGGGGGAGGAGGTTGAAATGTAGGACGTGTGAAGAGTCAGTATGATCCACCGAGATAATGCAGAAATTCCATCTGACATCTGAAATGATGTAGCCAGGAAAAGATAAGGCTCTCCCTAGGAGGAGAGACAATAATTGTTTTTTAGCGTAACAGATCAGAGATTAGGCACTCCGGTCTGTAATCTGCCATGCTGGAAACAGTAGCTTCCTGTGCTGATGCTAAATATTTAAATTGAAGACTGCAATTGTCCACAGCATCCTCCTTCATTTATCTCTAGAGAGAAAGGATTAAATTTCCTTCCAGCTTAAGTTAATTTTGAACTTGGAAACACTGCTACTTCTTTCTTCTTTCTCTGATCATTTCCTTATAGATGAATGGAGGAGACTGGGTAAAGCAAACCAGAAGGAGCAGCAGAGGCTCTGCCAGCTGGGGACATGCGGGGGGACATGATTTAGGCGGGCTTGCTGCTGACCTCCTGAGAGAGCTTGTAGTGATGTCTGTAGCATCCTACTCTCTGGTGTAGACAAGGAAAAGAGAACTGAAGACAGTGACTAGCAGGTCTCCTTTTCTTCTCATACATCTTCGCTCCAGTTTTGTTTTCCCTCAAAGTGCTATTACTGAGCAGGGTGCTATATAACACTCAGCTTGCTATATAAAGCAAGAGAGCCAGGGAGCTTTAAATGAAAAGTAGTTAGCCCATTTTGTTTTCCCCCCCTCCGAGGAAGCAAGCAGAGCTTTGGTCTGTTTTTACATCTGCTTCATGAGTGCACTGCACAGACCCCACGCCCAGAGACATCTTGCAACCCCACCTCCTTCTAACACACCAGCACATGTACCAGCATAAATGCATAAGCAAAGAATTGGGTTATTTTCTCTCTATGAGGTGGATTTATTTCCTCCCCCTACTGTTCCCCACAAGCCTCCCGACCCTTTTGCCCCCCTTTGGCAGGCCCCTTACACTTGTACTCTGGAAAAACAGTAGTAGCTAACATTTGTGCCTTTGGCAATAAAACCACAGGCCTCGCAAACCCCAAATGGCAAAAAGACATTTCCATTCCAATCCCAGTTTTAAATTAAACTGTAATGAAAAATCAGCAGTGGCAGCTGGGACCAGAGACAGTGATTGTCTTGAGGAACAAAAAAGGGGAAGGAGGAGGAGAGAGGGAGAAACTGCAAGGAAAGCTCAGCCTGGTAATAAAGCAGCTGGTAAACCTTCAAGTAAAAAGAAATTAGAAAAACAAATCTAGCAGAGAGGGGAGCAGAGATGCCTGTCCTTCCGCACAGTGCTGTAGAGGAGGGCCACAGTGAGTCCCAGGCAGGCCGTGGGTGGGAGCTGCGTAGTCCTGTGCTGACATCTGGAGAGGACGTGTGGCAGCCAGGGACTGAGCTCATCACTCCTGCCCCGGCCCGGCCAAGTGACACCCGCCTGAGCTCCATCCCAGCCGCAGAAAGACCCCACAGCTCTCCTTGAGCAGTGACACACATGACACTTTATCTACCTCTCTAGACACATACAGGCAGCCACAAAACACAGAACTAATGGGTAATGCTGCTCCAGGAGTTTTGGTAGGTTTTTCAATGAAGAATGAAAAGCTAACCATCAAAACTCTCAGGTTTGTTTTTCATGTGTCGGTTCTTCAAGAAGTCGAAGTTTTCTTTGGCAAGCAGACACTTTATTTTGTCCCAGTGGGAGGCTAAAACAAGGAAGACAGACCAACTTTGAGAGGGATGTGGGTCTGCAATGTGAGATTTGTTTGAGGGTTTGGGGTTTTTTCTTAATAATGTATACAGCAATTCAGCCAAAGACCTGACAAATTTTCCTGGCATACCTTAAAGAGACAATCACAAGAATATAGTGCTACATCTCATCCTTGTGGACAAAATTATAACATCCATGAACTAAAAATTAATTTATATTCTTTCATTTTTCTCTGTTGCTATTATTTTTTGTATTTCATCACCCCTGTATGAGACTTAAGGGTAAAAAGGGAAGAAACTTTTTGCTCTAAAGAATTTCCAGTGAGAGAAAGCAGGCCTGGGAAGGCAAGTAGAAGTGCAGAGGAGTGCAGTCACTCCAAAGCACATGAACATTTCTAAGAGAAGAACTGAGGTCTCTGGAGAGTCAATTCAGTGCCCCATGCACAGGACTACACAGCCTTTCCAGAGCCTCTGCCCCTCCTGGGCCCTAACGTAGATCTGACAGGGTGAGATTGAAGGGTTTGTGGTACTTGCACGCAGCACAGGTAGGTGCCTAATTCATTCAGACAGACACAAGCGTGCCTGTAAGTTAGGTGACAATGCACTGCAAATAACGGCGCAGGGTCACATTGCTCACTTGCCTATACAGTTTTGCAGTCAGCACACACAAGTACAGGAGCTACACATCTGCATTTACTCTGCCAGGCCTGAATACAGTCTTGATGCGAGTTGCAAGTTTTAGCCACGTTACTTGTAGACCATAGAAAGAAGTGCTGATTCAAAATAAATTTGTACTTTTGTTATCTTTAATTTTTAACAGTACCCGGAAGATAAATGAGTTGCTAGCCAAGTGTTCTCTTTAGATTGTTTGTAAGATACATGGTCAACCTGGTACCTGAAATTAAGATCCCAATCCAAGTTCCTCAAAAATAGTTAGGTGCTTAAGTCTCTTGGAAGTCCCAGAGTAGTAAGCACCTGAGTATTTAGGGCCTAAATTTCCAGACTGCTGAACTCCACAAGCTTTTTCACTGAAGTTGTAGGAAAAACCCTTATGTATTTAAAAATTAGGCCAGTTATATTTGCATCTAAATAAGAATTTAGAGCCCACATTTAATTCAGAGGAACTGTGCACCTATTTAGAAAAGTCTCAGCCTATCTCTGCATCTCAGTTATACTAGATGATGGTAACTGCTGTGTGTGTCTACCTGTAGAACATGCTTCAATGTATGTGGCAAATAAAAGGGTGTTGCTCTATATTTTTGTGATTGTTTGCAAAAAGCTGTTCAGGTTATTTTGTTATAGGATAAGGGAATTAGATACCCAGCTTCCACTGAACTGATTGAGCTTCATTCAGTGGCAGTCTTTTAGAGGAGGAAGAGAGAAAAATTACAGATGAGATTTCAGAATCTCTCACCCCTGTATCCTATTCTCTTATCTCCATCACAAGACACACAAGCAAACCTCTGTTCTCCTATTCAGCTTCTCCTCTGCTGGCCTCGTGTGCATACATGGGGTGTGGTGTGGGTGAGGGCAGTCCTGCTAAACAGTGTCTTGGCCACCACACATCCTACTTGGCTGAAACGCTTATAATGCAGATGCTTCATTCAGCTCTGGGTGAGCCTCTGGCGGTGTGGATCACTTGGAAGTGCACACAAGAATTGAGATGTTTGTGAACACTTGATCTAAATGATCCCAGCACCTTGGGCCTTTCTACACAGGGGACAGGCTTTCCCCAAACACTGCATTTCTCATAGGATTTTTAGTCATATCCTAAACCTCAAACAAAGTCTTACCTCTGCTTGCTTCTTTACTCAAATTGCTTGTGTTGGCCTTAATGTTGCTGTTACTGTGCTTACAGTTGTGGAGGGGGGAAGAGAGAGACATTCAATCAAGACCACAGCTATATTTCACAGCTGGGTTTTTCTCCTCTGTTTGCTTTTTATACAAGTCATGTTGGGATATTTGCATGATAATGCGCTTTTTAAGGTGTTGTTGGATGGGAATGGGTCCTTTTTGTTTGTACAGTGGTTTGAGCCTTTCACAGTTGTGCACTGGCCAGAGGCCAAAATTCTGCTCTGTTCTGTGCCAGCGACTTCCACTGACTCCCAGACAATACAGAAGCCATGGGAGCTGCCTATGGCTGTGTGCATCTGGGGACAGAGCTTAAAACTCAATCAGTGACTTGCTAATTCTGTACAAAGCTGTAGGCAAAGCAGTCTCAGAAATCAAAATAAACTCCTATGAAGACTTGAGGCAGATACAATCTGTATTGTTGCTACTTCGGTGAACTTTTGCTTTTCAGACACAGAAACTTGGTTATTGAGACCAACTCTGAGGGACCACAACTGGTTCCTTATAATTATTTTCTGTTGTGGAACCTCTGTAAAAAAAGAAATAGTATGAGATTTCTCTGTGAAAGGTTTCAGAGGGTTTACAGACCCTGAACCATATCAAAGAGGTTTCTGACTTGAATTCCTGAGTTATTTAAATTACAGGAGGTCACATCTGAGTCTGTGTTACTTAAAAGATCTAGTGGGCAAAGCTTTTTATGCTGTGGAAACAACTTAGTGCACATACAAACATTCCTGTATCTTTTGATCTATGCATAGGGCACAGAAAGCAGCACAGCTGTGAACTAGAAGGACATAGAATAGGAATAAACTTGGATCTGTTTGTAGTTCTATCAAAGCCAGTGGCAAATGTCCCATCAATTTCCCAGAGATCAGGTTCAAGCCTCCATGAGCACAGCAGATAATGCTCATGCAGTGGAGTGGGTAAGCGACATACCCCAGAAAGTAAAGTCTGGAACTGTGTTGCATGGAAGGTCACCATTAGAAATAGGCTTGGGATCTCCGAGTGCTGCTGGCTTTCTGCTCCATGCCCAAACCAGAGACCATCTCTCTTAAAACATTCCTCCACACGGGAGAATCATAGATTTATAGCACATACATTGAAGAAGGGACAGTTGTGAAAATCTGTTCTGACCTACTGGAATTGATTGTACAGATCTTTTATCTGGTCCTTGAGTGAGTCAGCATATCCTTACATAGCATGGAAAAAGCCCTTTCATCTCCAAACCTGGCACTGCAAGCTATTGGTTATATGGCTAGAAAGGAAAGGCTGAGCCTAAAGCTCACAGGCTGCTCCTGGCCTGTCATCTGGAGTAACTGAAAGCAGCCCCAATCCCAAACCTTCTGTTACCACTGCTGACACAGTCAGTGCTTTCAGAAAATCAGAGAATCACAGAATCGTTGAGGTTGAAAGGGACCTCTGGAGGTCATGTGGTCCAAACCTCCTGCTCAAGCAGGGCCACGTAGAGCCGGTTGCCCAGGACCAGGACATGTCCAGACAGCTTCTAAGTATCTCCAAGGATGGAGACTCCACAAACTCCCTGGGCAACTTGTGCTAGTGCCCAGTCACCCTCCAGTAAAAAAATGTTTCCTGATGTTCAGAGGGGACCTCCTGTGTTTCAGTTTGTGCCCATTGCCTCTGCTCCCGTCACTGGGTACCACTGAAAAGAGCCTGGCTCCGACCTCTTTGCAGCCTCCCTTCAGGTACTTAATGTACATTGATAAGATCCCCCTTGAGCCTTCTCTTCTCCAGGCTGAACAGTCCCTGCTCTCTCAGCCTTTCCTCATAGGAGAGATGCTCCAGTCCCTTCATCAACTTTGTGGCCATTCGTTGGACTCTCTCCAGTATGTCCCTGTCTCTCTTGGACTGGGGAGCCCAGAACTGGACACCACTACTCCAGCGTGGCCTCACCAGTGCTGAGTAGAGGGGAAGGATCACCTCTTTTGACCTGCTGGCAATACTTCACTTAATGCAGCCCAGGATACCTTTAGCCTTCTTTGGTGCCAGGGCAAATTGCTGGCTCATGGTCAACTTGGTGTCCACCAGGACCCCCAGGTCCTTTTCTGCTGAGCTGCTTTCTAGCTGGGTGGTCCCCAGCACAAATACTGACTCCTTCCATAGGAATATTGTTTTGTTGAAGCATTGTTGTTTGAAATCCAAAGCCCCATTCTTCCCCACACCCAAGTATGTTGGGACTGGGTTTTTTTGCTGAAAACTGCCAAAAGAATTCAGCTGAAATTTTGCTGGAGACAGTTGTCTCTTGATCGAGGAGAGAAATCAGATGGTATTTTAGGAGCTCAGAAATTAGCTCATGTTCTTGCAAATCCAGCAGATAACAGCTTGCTCAGTGCCATTCACACAGCTGTAGGGGAGAATATTAAAAAACTTTCAAATTCTATTTATTAAACTTGCTAGAAAACTTGTCAGAGGAAAAAAAAACCTCCTCAGCAACTCCATTTCCCCAGCTTATGTGAGATGCCATGGTAGCAGAAGAAATGTCTGCAACTTTACCGGAGGAAGAGAAGTGTTAGAGTAATAGAGCAGGAATTAGGGCTCCTGACTCATTCTGTCACTGCCTCGGATTATTTCTGAGCAGCTCTTACCTGAGCAGATCCAATGACACTGCTGCCTGACTCATTCAAGTAATCAAGATGACTGAAAGCCTAATTTGACCTGAGTTTATCTGACAGTGATGCATGATAACAACACCTGGCTGTCTTGCATATAACAAGTGATTCTGGATAGTTAAACTGTTTTGAGATCTTTTGAGTAAAAAGATCTTTGTAATTACAAAGAGCTCATATTTTAGCTAGCCTACACTGGCAAGTTCTTTGTAAAATACAATTTTAATTGCTTTTTAAAAAAGATATCTTCCTTCCACCTTGAAAATCAAAAAAGGTTAAAAATCTTTATCACATTCTTCCTTATTCTTCAGGAAAATTCAGCTCCGTTTTTGAAGCTGCTTTAAGGAAACCACAACAAAAAATGTTCACAATTTTCTCACCCAACTTTTTAGAAACCCAAAATATATGTCTTAGCCTTTAAGACTCTTGATCTTCTATTTCACAAGTCATTTCAAGTTCATATCAAACACTAACTCACTGGTAGGGTTTCTTCTTTTTTTTTTTTCCCCCCCAAGCTATATTTAAAATGCATCTATTTCATTCCCACTGGACTGATGGACATCATTTATTGATTTTCTTTATCTGAGGGGAAAGGGAGGGAATAATTTGACAGAAACAGTAATCTGCTTGAGAAAGCCAAAGGCTGTTGTTATTAATATGGAGAATGATTAATCAAAGAAAGAGTAGTCCTCCAGTAATAAGCAAAGGATGAGGTCATTAGCTGGGTAGCAGAGACCAGGCAGCACTTAAGGATATGCACTGGGGTCAAGTGCATATCCTTACGCAGGAATTTTCAGTCCTTTGGAACATGGTAATGGCCTTACTGGGTTAGATCAAAGATCCCTCTAGCTCTGCAGCCTGTTTCTGACGCTGCCCAGTAGCAAATGTTCAGGGAAGAAGTATAGGAAAATGGAAGAGTGCAGAGCTCTCCTTCCCTGCTATATACTTTTTCAGCAGTTAATAGGTTCGGGACCTCATAAGCATATAAATCATTGTGTTTAAAAACCACTGTGGGTGTATCTGCCATGAAAGTGTCAATAATTTTTCAAACCATCTCTCCTTTTGGCCTCCACCAATAATGAGTGGCAATGAACTGCACAATGTAACTGGGCATAGTGTGAAGTAGAAACCATGATATAATCCCATCAGTGATACTGTTATGCAGGCCTGAGAAATGTCAGAGGCAGGAAGCACTCAGTGTTTCTTTAGTTCATTTCTTCAGTGTCTGTTGAGGACTGAGAGTGTGTCTGCCTCCCCACAAACCTGCCACTATAAGCTTATAGACAACCTGTGTGTTCCAGCAATGGGTGAGTGCTGCAGGCCTTGTTTTCACTGTGTACTGGTGCTTCCAAGTCAGTGTCTGAAGGGGATTGGCAGGGGGATGAATGCAGGAGATGGACGCTGAAGAACAGGAATAGCGTCCAGAGAGGGAGACAAGTACAGAAGGTGATAGGAAATGGAAGGACTGGGTAATGTAAAGAGTGTGAACCAGAAAGCTGAAATCAGTTTTGAATGACCTGCTGTTTTTATCCTTGGCACAGGCAGTCCTGAAAGCAGTCTTGCTTTTAGTGCAGAACAAACAGTGATAAGGTGTGGGTTGTGAGCTACAAGCCCAGCTTTCCAGGGCTCTGGAGGATCAGTAGGTACAAGTCCAGCCAGTATGTGGGTGGTTCCTCCTCTCTGCAGAGGATTTCAGCACTTGTGTGGTGTGGATTGGAGAGCAAGCTGGCTTGTTGTCCTGCTGAGCACTCCTGGACATGGAAATGAGCGCCTTACTCCAAAGATAGATGAGGGTCTTTGGATGCTGCTTCTGTCTGGACTTAGACAACCACAAGGATTTGAATCCTGCAGCAGGGTCTGCCCAGGCACTGAAATCAGTGAAACTCTGTCCACATGCAGGAATTGGCCCACTTGGATCCAGCCACAGGAACAGGGGCCCTTCTGGATCAGAGACGAGTTGCAGATAAATGTGCCTTCACAGGCCCAGTGTTCAAGTCTCAGCTGTGTTGCACTTGCAAGGTGAGAGCTGGATGCATCCAAGTCTCCTAGAAGCCCTCCTCCCTTTCCGCTGCGTATATTAAATACAAAGCAGATTTCATCTGTAATAAATAATTCTTAAAAGTCAAAACAACAAGCGCATTTGTTCCATCTATTTTTAGCTTTGCCACTTGTTTAAATCTTGGGCGCCTGACATTGCTTAGATCTGTGATAAAGGCAGACAGCAAGAACTTTATCGTGCTTTGATAGGGCTGGTTTTTGTCAGCACACTCTTTCCTTTGTCATCAGCCTTAGAAGGCAAAAAGCTGGAAACCATTCATGGGGAAAAAACCGAAACTCATTCTGCCAAAGAAAGAAAAAAAGAAACACAAAAGACAATAAAAAATGAAAAAAACCCTTGAAACTGGCTGGGGCAGTGCCCTCATGATGAGGGGTACCAAGCCCTGGAAGTGACTCAGCCTTTTACAGGATCAGGCCAAAGAACAGCTTGTCTGCTTTGCACGGGAGAACAAACACCTGCCTATATCCTGCCAGAAAAGCACAAGGCCTGGAGATGGTTTTCTACATCTCTCCCCCCTGCCTCAGACATATACACTAGATTCCACCTGATGGGGAGGGAGATACTAGCATCTTCTATTCACCTAAATCATATAAGCGATTCCCTTCCCCTTCACTTCTATGATACCTCGTGAGGACAGGAGCCATCTTCTTCCTGTCTTCTGCAATTCTGCCTTCTTGTAGTGAGCAAAGAGCCTTCTTTCTGTAACCTCTTCCCCTGTGTTACCCCCAGCAGATTGAGAGGGAAAGATATCTATCCTGGTCCTGCCAGGTATATTTTCCAGTGCCATATAGTAAGATAGAGGCAGGCCTTGGATCAGGATCAGTCTGCTGTTTGCCAAGAATCCCATAACTGTTTGCCCTGGTTAAGGCCTCATGTTCTCCATTTATCAAGGACCGAATCAGCAGGATGTGGCTCACACAACCTAACAGCAACTCCTATGGATGTCAGAGGAGCACTGTGAAACCCCTGCAGGTACCTGGTCCATGTGGATTGCTCCTGTGATTGTGCTCTTTGCTAGATTTAGAGAGAGAAATGACATTTTCCCCCAGCTCAAAGGGAAGGTCTCTGAAGGGAGGGGTAAAGGACTAATTGCTATTTTTTTGCTTGTTTCTAGTCTGTAGAGTCCTCCCCAGGCTCACAGCATCTTTTTACCTGACAGGCCCAGTTTCTCTAGGTTGATGGAGTAATTCTGACTTCTCTTGCACTCTTCCTGTGGTGTGTTGTAGTTTTGGGGCTTCTATTGTGCAGACAGCAAGCCTGCATTTTCAAGTGTCTGGACTTAATAACTAAGGGAGACCTGTGCTTGGTTTGCATCTACTGAAGTAGAAGGTGGTTTTACAAATGCAGCCCTAAATGGCTAATGTATTCTGGGTCTTAGGCATACTGTGCCTCCCAGTGGTGGTGGCTCTATTTCCACATGTGTAAATGCCTGGTAGACATGAAGGAAGGAAGAGCTTCGGGTTTTACAAATGATTTGGAGCCTGTTGAGGCTTTTGACACCCTAGAAGAAAGGTGGTTTGGAGGCAGTGCTTTTGCAGTGGTGAAAGGCTTTGCTTGTTCTTTCATCTCTTTTCTCTGAACAGCATTGATGTGATGTGAAAGTTTGGATTCTTAGCTCTTCGTCTCAAATAACCATTGAAAGCAATCGATCCTACAGCTCTGCAGTTGAATAGGACTTCTATAAAAAGATGGTTTATTTTCCTGATACAGAAGATGCAGGGCAGTGGTGTGTGCTCCATTCCTAGACTTATTCATGCTTCATAGGTACATATGGGCAGGTCACTCAACATATGGGTTGGGTTTTTTTTTCCCCCAAAACTGTATTTGAGAGAAATGTTATGAGCTCAGAATCACACTCTCAGCTCCTACAATAAAGTTACTAAACACAACTGGCCGGTTTCATCATTGTATATGCAAATACCTAATTTGTGCTTGCAATCACATCTCTTGTTTCTATGCAATTAGGTACACACAGTTTAGAAATCCAGACCTCTTTAAAAAAATAAACAAAACCTGCTGTAACTGACAGTTTGGTGAGCCAGTTACTCCATGTCTTTATTAAAAAAAAAAGGGGAAAAAAAAGAGATAAAGTACATTCTTGAAGCGAGGCCATGAAGCTCAATTTCTTAATATTTGATAATTATCTTTAGGTGGCAAAGAGAAAATTGCATTAAGACACATGCAGTGTTATGACTTGCACTGACTAAAAGTAGCATTTGCCAAGAATATGATGTCCTGAAAATTACTGCTACTGTTATAATGCCATCAGCCAGGGTAGCTGTGAAGGATTTGTTTTTATGTCTCTGCCTTTAATTTCATCATGATTTTTAAAAATTCCCAGAGAGTGTTGCAGCTGCTCCAGCATTAACAGCCTTGAAATAGAAATGTGTTACTTAGCAAGATACAGCTGCAGAGGAGAAAAAAAATTTCCCAAACAACAACCCCAACATTTGGGTTGATTAATCTACCAAGATCGTTATTCGTATTTTAAATTCATGTTGTTTAAACTCAAATCTGTTTGCCTCCCAGCCATTTTATTTAGTTATGTTTTTCCTAAAGTGGTAACAATTTCCAAGATCTGCATAAAAAATGAACACTGCCCAAGCAGCTCAGCAGCTCCTGCCGCTTGTTGGCTCCTACTTGTTTCAGTATCACAAATTGAGGCACTGAGATTGCTCTCTTGAGGCTCTTTATCCACAATGATGTAAATAACTATTCCTCCTTACATTGCCCTTTCTGTAGATGCTTCCACCATTTTTTGGCCTTTCCTAGGTACAGGGGATTTCATACCATCATTATTAGAGGTTGGAAAAACACATAGTGTATTTGCACATGTCCAGGTATATAAGACCTAGGGGAGCGATAGGAGAAGTTCAGCAGTTCCCAGATTGATTATCACCTGCTCCAACACTGCTGTTAGAGAGCATGTTTCTGCTCCCTTTGCTTCCAGTGCCATAAAACCATTGCGATGTCATGAATTTAGTGGAGTCCTTCACTGTACGGGTCTTGCATTACAAAAGCCTGTCTGTAGCTCAGACTCTCTTCCTTCACCTAGGGTAAGCACAAGGGAACCTCTCTAACCACCGTCATCAGAAAAAGGGGTCTCAGAGAGAGGTGGCAATTTTTTCTTGTCTCAAGAGCTGCTTATGATGTGGCTGAGAGCCGCATGAGACCTGCTGTGAATTGAGAGACAAGGAGAGAGAGCTCCTTTGCCTGCTGGGCAGAATGCAGCATGGTGCTGGTCCCTGCTCAGCTGGTGGCTGGGCTCAAAGTAAAGCAGTCCCTGCTAGTTCTGCACTCCCCTCAGCCAGCACTGATTTCTTCAGGGGCCAGCAGAGAGCCCCCCCATTTCATGGCAGAGGCTGCGCACAGGAGCCCTCCTTGCCTGCCCCACATCTAGAGAGGCCAATAAGAACGACCCTGAGCAGACCTAAAGGTGCCTGTCTAAGGTACCATCCCCACCCCATGGCTGCACTGAGCCTTCCTCCCAGCTCCACCTAGGAGTTGGCCCTTCACAAATGAGGGTATGGCAGGTATCTTGCTGGGAGAAACTCAGTTTTGACATTATCTGTGGCTGTAACCCCACACAGGCTTTCACATACGGTACTGGTGAGGCGTGGTTAGGCAAGGAAACAATAGGAGAAAGCATCCCTAAAAACATCAGCCCACATCAAGCTAGGAAGGATTTTCCTTCCGACACATCCTGTGAGAACTCACTCCATAGTGCCTCCATCCGCAGGAAGACGAGAGGAACATGACTCCTGAAAAAACCTGTGCTACCACAGGGGTGTTCCTGGAAGCACAGCGTGAGAGCAGGCAGTCCCAAAAAACAATGTTTCAGACCTCCTGACATGCTCTGATTTCCAGGGGATTTCCTCCCCCAGTCTGTAATATTCATGGATTTTGGAGAAGTGTTATCCCTTCTAGTCCTGTGAGACCATCTAATTTATAGGAAACTCAGAAAACAGGAAATCTGTGGCATTTCCCAGCCCTCTCACATTTTTTGTGCTGATGGTATAATCCCATTTTCATGATCTAGAGAGAAATACATCTTTTGGTCAACTGATTATTGTGTAGCATTTAATACTACTCACGTCATTGACTCCTACAAACACCTTATGCAGCCAAGCATGCTTTACCTCCAGTATACCACTTACAGAAACCCAGCTGGGTTATTTTATTATTATTTTATTATTATTATTATTAT
>NW_008794003.1:713741-781194 GCF_000699145.1 Aptenodytes forsteri
TTATTATTTTATTCCCTATTTAAAAAGAGCTGCCTAAGGTTATCTTATCCTGTCAGACCTTACTTTTTCCCCTCTCTAAATAATTCCTTTGCCCTCACATTGTTTCAACTTTTTATTTAGCAGCTTTCCATTTCTCTCCCAGCTAATTTATTCCTTGAAGTGCCTCCTCAGTCCTTTTCGTTTGTCTGTTCTTTTTTGATGACATTCATGCACCCTAGCTCAAGTAGGCTATAGCAGCTTTTTCTTCTTCTCTCAGAAGTTGCCTGCAGTACTTTAGTAAGTCCTATAATCTCCTTTTTTGTAAAGAATGCAGATTCAGTTTACCTAACCTTTCTAAAAACTGCTGTGTGTCTGAGTCATCTCTGTTGCCCTCTGGTACTTTTCCATAATATCCTTCTTTTATAAGGTGACCAGAAAGGCATACAGCATCTCAAATGTGACCTCACATGTACTTAACCAATGCTATAATAATTTCCTGTGACTTATAATTGATACCGCAATATTAATGTTTCCCAGGATTTTGCAGAGCGGTGAGGTTACATACCTTTTTCCTTGAGGCTTCCCCGACACACGCTCTTCCAAGCTGGCTCTCCCTCATGCTGGCCCACAGTCTTCTGCCATTAACCGTATATTTCCACTGTCTCCCTATGCAAGTCTGGACAAGGTATGGGGAATCATGCTTCTCTTTAACCTTTCTGTATTGACTGGTAGGTATCCCTCTTAGACAAATACAGCTGTCACTTTCCATATATCCAGATTGATGTTGAAGGGTTAATGTTACGAGGGTCTTTTTGCATTCAGCCGTGTTCCCCATGAGTTTGAATGCTTCCAGACTCCAGTGCTGCCTGTGCTGTGATAGCACCAAATTAGGTATTTACTATTATTGACAGTCTCTCTGGACAGGGGATGATCTGAGTCTCTTTCTTCTGAAGCAGGTATTGGATCTTACTGGTGGAGAATTAAGTGCACAGTTGCTTTAATGGTAAGGAAAGGAGTAAGTCTGGGAAAAGGATGAGAAATTACTGAGTTTCAGTAGTTGTAGAAGTTCAAGGCAAAGTAAACCTATGCTTGATGCCCTCTAAAAAGTGCAAGGAATTCCTGACCACTCACCTCCCAGCAAACTGTGTACTTCAAAGGATAAAATCTGGCTCTTTGTGCTAGAAAATATATTACTTTTTTTTCAAGTGACTCTTGGCTTTTTCAAGTCTGAGAGAATGATTCGATAAAGATAAAAAAGTAGAATCTATGGCCTATTACCATTCACTCCCACAGGTATTAAACCAGGTATCTCTAGCCTCAGCATTCTTGAAGGCAAATTTCAACAAGGCTAAAGGGAATCCCTTTCAGTTTTACAAAGTAATTGTGCACATTTGTCTAGACACTCCAGATTGTAGGCTCCAAGTGCTGTTAACCTACAAGGCAACCACTTGTGTGTATACATAATGTGCTTTTCTGGCTTTCCTACTTGAACAGTAAGTACACAACTATGCACCCATACACACAGCCTCCCTATATTCATATAATTACATCCTTTGAGTAGACATTAAAGCATGTATGTTGCTTGTTTTGTAAAGAGCAGCCTGGCTGACTGGCTTAAGAGGTGCTGACTGACGTTTTGTTCTTACACAGTGTGTATGACAGCGCTGCACCAGGTCACAGGTCTACAGCACATACATAGGTGAAAATATGATTTGTGCAGAGTGTGATTGCAGCTCCCAGTTTATAATCACTTCATCCTGAAGTGTACTTGTTATATAATTATCAGGAGGCCTGAGGTGACAGGGCAAAATAGGATACTGGAAGAGGTGGAAAAATGACTCGGGATCTATTCAGACAAAGGAGCGCTTGCTAATTAATTTCACTGGAACTCTGTGATTCTCTTAGACTTACTTCCATGACTACTCCAAACCATGCAAAGCTAGCAGTAGCTAAGCAGGATTTCAGTGAGTAGTATTTCACAGCACTGCAGAGCGGCTGAGGTTGGCAGGCATCTGGAGATCGTATAGTCCACCCCCCCTGCTCAAAGCAGGCTGCTCAGGACTGTCCCATCACACTCCTAGTGAAAAAATTTTTTATTTGTTTAAACTGAATTTCCTATATTTTAATTTATGCCCACTGCCTCTTGTCCTGCCACTGGGCACCACTGAGAAGTCTCTATCTCTGCCTTCCTCACTTCCCCCATCAGATATTTATCCACACTTATAAAATCCCTCTGAGATTTCTCTTCTCCGGGCTAAATAATCCTAGCCCTCTCAGCCTCTCCTTTTGCGACAGATGCTCTGATCCCTTTACCATTTTTGTGTCCCCATCTCCAGGTAGAGGAGTTGTTCTGGTGGCAGCATCCACATGCTTTGCTAGGGCCTCCTCAGAGCAGGTGAAGGCGTGAGCACCTACTGCATGCACACACAGGAAAGCTAAACTAGGTCTCCTTAGGCTCCCTCAGTAGTCAGGAACAAACTGCAGTTGCTTTGTACTTGTGAATTCCTGAACTGGTTTTTAGATTTGCACAACCAGTTTGATTTCCTGAACCTTCGGTGAACTTCAGCTATGCTTTATTCAGGGATGACTCAAGTTAAAAATATGCACATTTCTCTAGCTATATTTCTGGGAGTTGAAGACTCCTCAAAACCTTGGCTGCTCCAGATGAATACCCTTTCCCTAGATTCAGTCCTTGGCTGGCCTGGATGGACATAGTTGACATGAGTGAGTTGCTCAAGGAGCTGGGCTATTTCATTTTCTCCCTAACTCCTCTCACTTTATTCCCTGCTTCTCTTTCGCAAAGGCGACGTTGGTTGCCCTCTGACTATGCAGCATATCACTCCCTCTTTCCTCCACCCTTTTGTAAGATTTTAGGCCGATCCTTAGCTGTAATAATAGCTTATTGCTCCATTGAGCTCAGTTTAGTTTTACTTATCAGAGCTACACAATTCGTTTTAAGGGAGCTGTGCCAATTCATAACAATTGATGATTTAGCCCCTTTTTTTCACCTCTTGTTATAGCATCTCCGTTGGTAACATTCTTGGATATTCAGGTTCTATGGTACTTACTGCAAGAAAAACATTCTCCCTTCTCCCAGCAATTTCTTGGTGAATAATGGAAAAAAAATACCCATTGATAAAGCAGACCTCTTAGTGAAGCTGTCCAGCTTATCCCTATCTGGTCAACAAGCAGACTGCTTCAGAGTTAGTTTCCTAGTACCTCAAAATGCTCATGAGACAATGTGTTTTGTGCAATTTTTTCAATTCTATCTGTAACTACCTGTCTCCAACTCTTTAAAATTAGATTTTTTCTCATTAATTAAGTTCTGTGGCCTTTATGAGAAAATTAAAGGAATATTATCTTTTTAAACCAAATTGGTATTTTAAAGGTCTAATAAGTAAAAGTATGATTTCAAAATTAAACATGATATTTCATCTTTGTCTGCTATGCTTATTAAATATTTAATTAAATTGCAGACTGAGATGGATTGATGGTTGGGAGGAGGGGGATGTGAGTTGCCCTTGCACCCACAAAAGTCTTTTATTTAGAAGCCTAAAGGTTTTGTCAGGAAAGCAAGCCTTCAAAGCCCAACTATATGACACCACTGCTGTTGAAGAAACAGTGAATCATAACTCATGAATTCACTCCACCTTCAGCTAAACCTTGTATTCACCTTACCCTCCCCTGGGTCTGGCCTAAGGAGGTAGGGGAAGGGGCTGACTGTAGCAGTGCCACATGTGTAGAAAAGACATCCTCCTCTGGACCTCCAGGCCCAGTTGACCCAATGCACAACTCTGCTTCTTTCCTCTAGTTCAGGAAGCACAGAGATTTTCATTTGCTCAGCTCTGTGGGGCTAGAACTTAGTGAATTCAGATGATTGTCATCTTTCTCATTCCCTTATTCTGGAACTCTCCCTGGCTGTTGATGTCAGTCTGGTCCACTCCGGAGTTGTTCATTTTTATCTTCTTCCTCCTGTGATGCCAGGCAAACAGAGACTCACCATAGTGCTGCCTGCACTGGCTGTAGCTCCTCACTGCTTGGAGGCTGGGAGCATGTACCACATATTAGAAAGCCTGTGGTCTCAGGAGTGCCAGGTTAGTATGAAGCACGTGTCACTTTGTGAAACAGTGCCACAGCCAATATCTTTTTCTTTTTAGCATACCTACCATTTGTTCATGTCCAAAGTGTATGAGTATGAAATAAAGACCATAATTAACTCACTTGCTAACCACATTATACACAGATTCATAATCAGATCAGACCCCAGTTGAAACTAGATAGGAATCCTCTTATTCTGGAAGGCTGATTTCCATTCAAAGTCTATTCTTGGTTGATTTAGACCTATTTTTTCTTGTGCCAACCTTATTCTTCAATGTAAACAGTTCTTCCCCGTGAGGATATGCCTATAACAATGTCTTGATATACAGCAATCTGCTCCACCCTCTTCTCCAGACCTGTTCCAGTCTGAAATTCTGCCTTGAATAGGTTTGGCCAGTATTCCAAACCAAATCTCAAGCCTTGTCTGATGACATCAATGCTTCCTTATTTTCCTTGGAAACCTTTCACCCAGTGCTTCTTAGGATTTTACTTGCCTTTTTAATGGTGATATTACATTGCTGGCTCATAATCATTCAGTGATCAAATAGTATACCTAGGTTTTTCTCCTTCTTAGTCATTTCCAACTAATGAGCCAAAGCTTACAGTAGGAGCTCTGTTACTGGTCTCTAAGTGCATGACTTCACACTACTTAACTTTTTTTCATTTCTGGTTTTTTAGTTCTTCCCACTTGATATAGTGATAGTCTTTTCTTTTTACTGACAGTGCCTTTCAACTTTGTGCATCTGTTAATCACTTCTGCATACACCAGCTCTTCATGCCAAGGTCATCAAAATACAGAAGATACAGAATGAGATTGGTTTCAATACCAGCTGTTGAGGGCTGACACTAAGCAACCTCCCACCAGAAATGTCTTCCGCACAGAGAGACAATTGCCTCATTCCCTTTAAGAAGTTCTCACAAGTTCTCTTACAATTTTAAAGCTGTCTGATTTCTCCAGTTAAACCCATATCTTTCTATATTGTATCATGTTAAATGCATTATCAAAGCCCAATTAGTAAAAAGCAGATCATTACCTTGAAAAGTAAAACCCTATGTTGCATTTTCTTTTAACTTCATGTCAATAGCTATTCATTCTAAAATACATTCTTTAACTTTGCATACCATAAAGGTCAGGCTAGCACATTACTTGAAAAATGAAAAGTACCTAGAGTGTGCAGTTGGTTAGCTACACATTCATATTATATATTGTTTATTATCTAGATGCAATGTCAGCACTTAACAAGTAGGAATGAATTCTGTATGCTAGAGTTATGACTGTCATCTTGAGAAAGTAACAGAAACAGGCAGAATAAGCTGGTATTAAATGCTAAATCATATGGCAGCTCATGAGCTCACCTTTCACCTCTGGGAAGCTGGATTTAATAGAAATCCATCGCAGGGAGAAAAATATGACTTCAGCTCAGCCCTTCTGCAGTTCTGCACACCCCGGGCAATTGGGGGTGCGTGTTGGTGAGGGAGGCATGCCAAAGCCAATCAGTAAGCTCTTGCAGGTGCTGCAGCTTGCACAGGGCTGCTCTCTGTGAGGCCTCTGATAGCAGGGCCTGTCTGACCTCATGGAGTTTAAAAGCAGTACTTATAGGCTGATGCTGTACCTTACTAGCCCAGGCTTCAGGAGGGGGCAAGGTGAGAGTTTTTGACCATGTGTCAAAAGGAAGTCTGTTTGTGAGCAGGGAGCCTTCAGCCTCACTTTACCCATGTATACCCTAGCACTGACGTGGGTGGACAGCCCACTGGGAAGTTTAAGGCTGCTGTGGGCCTTGCACTCAGGTGGCCAGCAGGACTGCTTGAGGAGCAGGGGCTGGGGGAGGCAGGGTCAGGCTGCTTTCCCTCCACCTGTCACTCCATACTGCAGGGGTTTGGGGACACTTGTCATTTCTTCCCATGCAATACCTGCAAGCTGTGGGAGAACTGCAGCAGAGAGGGAAGAGCCAACTATCAGGGCTGAGTGTGCTTTCAGGTTTTGAGAAAGAAAATGCCCAAATAAAGCAGGAGCTACTACAAGGAAAAAGCTATGCAACCTTATTCACTCCCCTTCATTTGCCTTGCATACATGCTGGGAAAATACACACACAGAGACAGCAGCAACGGTGGATACTCCTCATACATCACTCTTGCTGTTTCCTTCCCACCCGGTCTCCTTCCATCATTTGCTGTACAGGGGTTCTGCACCAGACTCATCCTGAGAAACGGCTGATCTCCGCTCTGCCCTTGCGCAGCCAGCCCTGCCACTCATGCCTGTCTCGGTCTCCACCGCTTGTCCATGGGCTACTATTTGATCATTTGCTAGTTTGGCCTGTCAGTTCTCCTTACAGCCAAGCGACCTGCCCAGTCGTTTCATGTTCTTTATTTTCCGGATTACATTGTTCTCCCGAGTATGTTGCCTGACTGCATGAAGTGCTCTCTCCCTTTCTGCCTTAGTTATTCCAAGTATCAATCACTCCACAACCACCTTTACTGCTATTAACCTTCTTCCTGTCTTCCAAATCAAAACCCATTTCTCACTTCCATATGTCAGCACCAGCAACAAGCATCGATTAAATGTCTTCCATTTTTAAAGCACGCAGCCTTGCTACCCTTGCTTATATCTTAATGCTTCCCATATGCTTCTCATCAGACTCTAAATTCCTCTGTTTGCTTCCTCTGAGAAGTCATTCTTCATTATAATAAGTTGCCCCAAGTAAATTTATTCATCATCTTTTTCTATGACAGCCACGTTCTTTCACTATGGGAAATTAAACACTGTACCATATGGCCAGAGCAGCAAACTTTAGTACTCACTTGCTCAATTGTTTTAACACTTTGCCGCCTTCATACAACAGTCTGTTTGCCACTAGCATGTCAGGCTTCTGCCTGACATATGCATTAGACACGTTAATGGGAAGGAGGAAATTAAGTGAAGTTGACAATGTGAGGAAAGAACAGTATGATCCCATTAAGTTCCAAAAATTCACTATTTCTACTATTTTTCACTGGGTTGGGGGGAAAAAAAGCCCCTTAAACTAATTCCTCTGAACATGCCATATCATTAGCCTGCTGTGCCGCCATATGACACCTTTCAAAATCAGAACAATGTGAGAATTCAGAAGTCTGGGGACAGCATATACATGGCTCTGCTGTGCATCCCTTTTGTGAGCCTCGTACTGTCATTAGCTTTACTCTTCATGCTGCAGTTGTTCCTCAAGCCACACTAGGTCCTGTCTAATTGATGACACACCATCATCTAATTGATCAACTACTGCTAGAAGCTTATTTTTCTCCATGTTTGTCTTAAGAATTTGGCTCTCCTGACAGAGCTTTTTTGATACATGTAGCAAATTGCATTTAATAGGAGGAATACAGACTTCCTTCCCTGGAGTCTCTTCTGATGTTGACTTCTTGAATATCTGTCTTAAATATATATATGGATCTTTTCTCAGGAGATAAAAGAAAAATAAAAAAAAATGGGGTTGAAGACAGCTACATGCTTCCACAAATGTATTTTATTTCATTGCAGCAGCATGTAATTCTTTTGCTTTGGTCATTATCTATCTCTGGGCCAAATCTTAAGCTAGAAGAAGGCACCCATGCCTCTACAGTGAGTAGAGTTATATCTGAATATGCCAGGGCTGAATTTGGCCCTTCTCTCCAGATTTCCTCCTGCTCATTTATTGAATTTCTTCTTTGGTCAGGCAGCTAGGAGAAAATTGGTACCTTCAGTTATATCATGTTTCTATTCCTCTTTCTGATTTACAGCTGGGAGTGATGTAAGAGCCAAGCAGCCCCTAGCTGATGACTGTCATACTCCTTGCGTGTGACTCTTTGCCCCCTCATACTAGAGGGCATGTGACTCACTGCTGACTGAGGTGTTCTGCCACTCACTCACATGCCCATGGCCACAGCCTGGGGACCTCAGCAGTTGTGTGTAGAGCAGCCAGGGATAGTCTCAGCAAGGCAGCCATGCCACTGGGCACAGAAACTATTTTTCAGAGAGAGAAGGAAAGATTTTGAAGTCAGTGTGGCATGTGACTCTTGTGTGCCAGTGCTATTTGTACACTGTCAAATATCCAACAGGCGTTTTTCTCAAAAAATGGTGTTCTAAAATTGTAAAGTTTTGAAATTATCAAACCTTTACAAAACTTTATTGATTTTTTAACTCTGCTGAACATGGAAAAATACTAGCTTTTAGCAGCATTATTCATGCATCAGATAATACATAGTTTCACATTTTATCAATTCAGTGTTATCCTGTGAGGGCTGAACTTGACTACACTATTATTCCTGCTGTTGTTGTAAGTTAAGCATTGACAATGTTCTCAGCAGTTTATTTAAGAGGAAAAAGATGTAATAATACAGCAAAAAGGCATTTTGCATCCAGCATGGGGCTGCAGAAGGAACTGTGAATAACCTGTGATCTTAAGGAAAAATCAATGACAATCTCTCAAAGCTCAAGATTGGTTTTCAAGGCTGTTGCTAGGGTGAAGGACTAGAAATGTGTCTGCTGGTGCTCCTGGACTTCCAGGCAGATGTGGGCAGCTGCTCAAATGGCAGAAGTCCATAGAGTCCATTTGGGCTCTGTTTGTGTAAAAGCACCTGCTTTTGCCAAGCTTGCTGCAAGTTTAGAGCTCTGTTCATCTAACATAAAATAACAATATCCATAAAATAACAATATTCTTTCTGGATCCAATATTCGGCACTGGTGTGTAGCAACCAATAAAATGAATACCTGAAATAAAGTTAATAACAAGCAATAAAATGAAGCCCTTCAAAAGTACTTCCTGTACTTCAAGTAGTGATGATTTCATTCAGTGCAAGATTTCCTTTATGCTGGTTTCTCTATTATTTCTATTGCTCAGTGTGCAGAGTTTCTGCATTATACATGAAGATAAATTTGGGAGCACGAAGAATTACAGGATTGGGAGGGAGGTCATCTATTGCGTCCCTCAGCCCGAAGGAAGGAAGGAAGGATTATACTTATGCCATTTTTGACCCCCTGTAATGTAGACTGTACAATCTCCCTAGTCAATCTATTCCAGTGCTTTATACCCTTAGAGAGAGAGATCTTTTCCCAGTATCTTACCTAGGTCTGCCATGCAGCAATTTCAATCCATTACTTCTCATTATATCCACCATGAGAAAACAGGTTATCCCTCTCATTTGTGAAGCAGACTTTTATGTATTGGAAGACTGCTATCATGTCCTCTCCAAGTCTCTTTTAGAATAAGCAATCCCAATTTATTTCATCTTTCCCTGTAAATCACATGTTTCTAGACATCTGATCATTCTTGGTTGTCTCCTTTGGGCTCTCTTCAACTGGTCCGTGTCTTTCTAAAAGCCTTTCCTGTCTTTCCTGAAAGACTTGATGAGACCTTCACTTGAAGCAGTCAGGGAATAATATTTTCCTTTAAGTGCTCTCTGTGGATAAGTGAAAAGGCTGCTAAATGGGCTCATATAGCTGTTCTCAAATTTAAAGTATAACCCTCTTTGAATAGCATTGGTCCAGTGAAAAAAGAAATTACGCAGGTCTGGAGTGTATTCATTCACCTGCAAAATGAGCTGACATTACAGCAAAATATTTAATCTAAAGACATTTCTGGGTGAGTCAACATGAATACACATCCATATGAAATTAAATGAGTCCATTGCCTGTGTGCCACTAAATAGTCAGTCAAATAGTAGAGACAAGGTGAATCAGGGAGTTAACACATTCACTGCTTGTAGAGAAGCTCTGAATAGTATTGCTTTGCTAGCCATTGTGTAAATGCATAGTACATAGTAGATACTGCCTTGAAGAGCAAACAGCCTAAAGAAGAAGAGCAAGCAGTGGTAGGAGATGTCGCATTTCACAAATGAGAGAACCAAAACTTGGGAAAGGAACTGATTTGCTCAGGATTGTTGTGGCAAAGAAGAAATTGATACTTACTTTCCTGAGCTCCCCTCTTGCCATGTCCATGGGGCATTCTTCCTTGCCATGAATGAGTCTCTGGCCAGTCCTCGGAGTTTGCAAGGTGCTATCTTTACAGATTTATGACCTTGAAGGGACCCAAAATAGGGTTTCTTCCACAGAATCCGATGATGTATAATGAGCACACAGGAGTCAGATTTGCCATGAAGGACAGCAAAGAAATGTTGTGTAATACCTATGTGTACAATCTTCTTTTAATCTCCTCTGGCTTTAGAGATACTGAGTTGTCAATGGGCAGGCTGTGACATTACGTACAAAGGCGAGATCATCTCCTCCTCTTCTACACTCTTAGTCTACACCTGTACCAGCAATCTGGCATGCAATCCAATTTCTGTTGATTTAAATGGATCAGCAGGGTTCCCCTTGGGCTGTAGTAAAGCTCTAGGAGAGAGGGAGTGTGAGTCAGAGGTTTTCATACTTTGAATATTATTAATTTTCTGATAGCAGGGATTTGAATGGCTCTTTCTGGGAGTGTCAGCTGGCTTTGTGAGGAGTTTATTCATTCCACTGGGGCTTTGTTGACCCCGTTTTCCCACCCTCCTTTTCCCTCCTAGGGTCAACAACTTAAACATTGCAGATGCTAAGGATCTTCCACCCCCAGTGTCTCAAAGTTATTTACAGCAATCTGTCTGGAAGCAGCCTTGCCCTGGGAAGGAGGAAGAGCTGAGCAGCCGCAAATGCTGCAGGCAAGCTCCCTTGTACGTTCTGAAAGATTGTAGCCTCTGGCCTAGGTGGCCAAGATCTCCAGGAGGCAAGCAGCTGGCCCAGTACCATGCTCACTCTGAAAAGGGAAAAGGAAGCCAGCTCACCACGTAGCACACTAGGGATTCCTACAGTTTGTTCTCCTGCCATGAGGTCTTCAGGGATGATAGCCTTCCCTCTGTTTTTCTTTTCTCAAAACTGTGTCCTCCTTTTACAAGGCATTCTTATTTGAAATTAAAACCTCAAAATATTTCACTGTTTGATTGCGGTTTAGCTAGCTCCTTCCAGACTTCCCAAGAAATCTGACAGGCACACTTCTGGGGGATACTAGGAGCACTCAGAGTAGGGGCCCTTCTCCACAAGGAAGACTGCATGACTGAATTGCAGCCAGAGAATGAGATAGGAAAACAGCCACCCTTGGCTGCTAAATTGGAGCTGCAAAGCTCCAAATCACCCAGCATGAGCCCACTCTCTCTCCCTTGCTCCTCATTCCCCTGCCATCTCCACATCCCCCAACCCTCACTCCTCCCCAGCTCCCAGAGTTTGCACAGCAAAAGTTAAACCCCTTGGTTTTTAGCAGTTGCAATTTGAGAGAGGGCCAGACATATTTTTGCAGACTTTTCCAAGCTTGCGGTTTGCACTGTATTCCCTCTGAGCATAATTTAAATAGAGAGGAAATGAATCTTGCAAAATAAGTCTTAGTGTGTTTAGATGCTGTTCAATTCAGTTAGCATTGCTCATGGTTTCAGAGAGTTGGGCAGCAGTAAAGGTGGCATTTGAAAGTGCAGCATTTCCTAGTCACTTCATTCAAACAAAGCACCAATACAAAAAAACCTCAACAAAACCTGAGAAGCCCGAAAATGCCCACTGCAGTCAGATTCCATACTACACTCTTGTTCCTCCAACCAGGAACTTTTCCTTTTTCTTTTTCCTTCATTTTTTTTCTCTCTAATGCCATATGTACAGCTTGAGGTTATATTGGAATGTATAAATCTCTTGTGAGCCACAAAGCATTAAGCCACCATTATCCTTATAATTTCATTATCTCAGTTCCTACCCTAAAACATTTAAAACTAATTGAACACCCAAGGTTTTCCTCTGAAGTTTATTTCCTAAACATTATTGAAGTACTGTTGATAAAGTCAAAACATACAAAGTCAGCATTTCCTAAGACAGCCTGATTTATTAAAGTAGAAATGTTTTTTTATGAATAGGATCCGAATGCCAAATAGTTCTTATCATTTTATGTTTCCATGTCATGTATTTTAGTTGATTTCCAAGAACAACTACTTAACTTCCATGAAGTTGTGCCAGTTTTCCTTCCCCTCATAATATCACTTTAAGATGCTTGCCAGTTTGTTCTTTGTAACTATGAATTTACATTGTTTCTTGGTATTTTCTTTGTCTTGATTTAAACTGTTTGGCTTTCCTTGTTCTTGATGTCACAGGCTGTCTCTGATACTTCATTTATGCTGCTAATGGTTCCCAAATGTTCTCATGTTACAATAGGCTGTATTTTTCAGTAGAAATGTATTTTATATTCTTGGTGAAGTTCATAGCATAGACAAGACTTGTGTAGCATAGAAGATCAGACTAAATGATCATTATATTCCTTCCCAACATGTAAAATCACTAAAATAGTTTCACATACATACAGGTTGCTTTGTTATTAAAGATAGTTCTGCCTCTATGTTTCCTTCTCCAGCCTCATGGTATTACAATGATGTTGGATCCAGCTGCAAAAGTTGGACTAGAATTTAAGTATAACATTTGGCAGGTTATAAAGGCACAAGCTGTTATTTTTTCCATAATAAAGAATGGCACTCATGCTTCCAGCATCAAGCAGCTTTGCTTTTATATAAAGAAAAATATATGAAGAGAGATGGAAAGATCAGAGGTTTCCAGAATTTTTATGTTTTGTACAGGTAGTAGCAACTTTAAACATAATGGCAACTAGCAAAGCAACAATGAGGGAAGCTGGTTTACTACTGAAAAAGTGATAATTGAACTGAGTAGTAACAAACCCTCACTCCCAATTTCAAATTCAAGTTGGTGAGCTTGGATCTAAAGCTGAGCTCAGACCTTTATCTGACAAAGAGCTAGCTGTGTTGTTTTCTCAATACAATAAATTGAAGCAGGCATACAAAAGACAGAGGTTTTTAAACTCCATCCTGCTGGGTAACTCTTCCAAGTAGTTCTGCTGAAGTCACTGAAACTTCAGTTCAAGATTAGCAGGCAGGATTGGGCCTATTAGATCACGGGGTCTTTGAGCTGGCCATGACAATGGTCTTTGGTAGCTGTGTTACTTGTAATATCAGATTTCAAGTGAAGAAAACAAAACTAAATCAGGTAACCACTGAAAAAATGAGTCCTTCCTCTTTTTAAAATAAATTGCCAGCAGTTACCATAGTCACTGCTAACAGTAGAGCATTTCAGCTTTCTTTATTATGAACGGCAAAGTAAAATATTCTCTTTTCTTGGGAGAGCTAAGGAATGTTCATCCAAAACAATGGATTAGCTAATCATTGCTTGCATAGCAATTCATCTCCAAGACATAGATGGACGGGAGGTGGCTCAGCTCCTCGCCAGTAGTCAGCTGAAAACTGCAAAGCCAAAGCATGATTTGTTGTCCCAATTAGTTGGGCTGCCTAGAAAGGAGAATGACGTGGTGAACCTGGAGGTTGGCCTTCTTTGTCACCTCTTAAAGAGATTTCTGCTAGTCAGATATGAAATTTAGAGGAGCTGGTGTGTAGGAAAGCTGAGCATGTCCCGTTGTCAGAGCTCTCCAGCTGAAACCATTTCCTCAAACTAATTCTTAACTGGAGAAGGATCCTCAGCCATTCACGTGTTTCCCACACTAAAACCAGTTGCTTTCTTTTTCTTCTAGTCTTTGGATCACCCTCCTTGTTTTTCCATCCATCTGCTTTCACAGCTACTTAGAAGAACGTATTTAAGCCCTTTGGGATTTGGGTGTCATGGGCCCAGGCCAGGTGAGTAGCAGTCAGCACCAGGGCCTCTCCCCAGGCTGGAGCAGGTGTCAAAGCCACTCTATGCTAGAGCAGAAAAACGGACTGAAGGCGAGGGAGCAGGAGTCCCAGTAGCAGAAAACCGTCAGGCCTCAAGTTGTGTTGCTGAGCACTGGCACTGCAGTCTGAGGTATGGGATTATGACATTGAGGCTGGGTTGGGAGGAGGTTTATATTAACCTCCCTCCCCCAAAAATGTAGGCCAGCTCATTCACCTCCTCAGGAGCTCTCACCATATTGTTTCCACTGGAAAATCCACCAATGCAGTTTCCAGTTCAGTGTGACTGATGAAAATGATGGGGCTTCCACCACTGCTATGCTGAGACTAGTTGCAGTTTCACAGGTCTCCCTTTTCAGGCATTTCTCCTGAAAATCACCTAGACCATCTTATTCCAGTTTCTAGGGGACAGCTAGCCAGTTTCATGAAGAGTATGAGCACCAGTGCAATTGCCACCAAAAGTACAGACATTCAGCAAGGAGGTCCAAAGAGTGGCTGGGTACAAAGACTGAGTTACTCTGCCATTCCTTAAGCTAACTGCTGCCAGTCAGGTTAGCAGTGGAGAGATAATTCGGGAAAGCACGGTCTGTCACTTCTATGCTCAGGCAAGTGTCACGATCAAAATCAGGCAGGACGGGATCCTCAGCTGTTGTGAAGAAGTTAAAAGAAGTGGCACTATCTTGGCTTGCACATCTGAGAAACCTGTGTCTTTGGTTTTTAATCAGTTCCCATCAGAACCTGTTAGACCATTTTAAACTATTTCTTTAGCCTTTATGTAGATGGACGCTTTTCTCCTTTGAGCCTTACACCTTCTTAAAGTGAAAGGAAAGCCGTACTAAGTATAGTTAAATATCCCTTTCCTTAGTTACTGTTTGGCCAAACTTTTTAACCTGAGATCCTTTAATCTCTCATCATAAATCAGTCACTTCAGTCCGTTAATCAGGTTTGTTGCTGCTTTCTTCCCTCCAGTTTGCCAACATCTGCCTTGCCCTGAGGTGCCCTGGAGAAATGGCAGTGTGTGCTGGCTCCTCGCCTCAGTGCCGAAGGAGGAGAGACTGCTACCACCCTGAAGTCCCACACTGGTTGCTATTGGGCACGGAAAATCTGAATACTTATCAGGCAAAAGGAGAGTGGGAGAGACAAAGAATATCCAGTGGAGGTGTGCTGCATTGAGCTTAAGTGAAATCTTAACTTTGTTTATCATTTGTTTATGTCAGGAAAATATTTGGGATATATGGTTTGCAGTTACAGCTGATAAAAGTAGCTTTTCAGGAAAGTTATCACAGAGGAGTTACTATAAAAAGGGTACAATCAAAGTAGGATTGCTTTTTTTTTTAAATGGTTGATTAAGGCCTGATCCGGTTATATACATTTACCATCCTGAATGCGAGGCATGATCATAGAAACAGAGAACAATTTTCATTGGAAGGGACCTTTGGAGATATCTGGTCCAATTTCCCTCCCAAAGCAGGGCCAGCTTCAAAATTATGCTAGCTTGCTCAGAGCCTTGATGTTCACACTGCAAACATTTCTGCTAAATCTCTGATGAGGACTTCTGAATAAGCAGTCAAAGCTTTCTTCAGAGAGGCTGTTGCAGGTTTCCAGGCCTGGGACAGACCCTGGGAAACTGAATCTAGTGCTTTATGAAGCATTAACCCATAAAACTCATCCAGTAAGTGCTCCATTAATAAGAATCTGCAATTAGTGCTAAGAAGATGTCCCAAAGCCAAGAAGAAAATACCAATATTGCACCAGACAGCCATCAAATCTTGTAGTTTAGGTCTTCTAAGGTGTTTTTTTAATCTCTTTTGCCACAGTAATACATAGGTGTGAGGGCACAAGTGCTTTATTGGAATAGATGTATATCACCAGGGACAGAAGTTAATGAGTGGGCTTGATTCTGACTGTTGAACATGGATAGTGCTCCTCCGTTTCCAGCAGCCCCATGGGCTGATGTGTGATCAGAGCCATGGAGGAGACCTCAGACTACTTTGTGCAATCTCAGGAACTGGCTACCACTTCTGGGCCCAAGGGTGGCAGAGCCATCTCTGGGTCACTTGAGTGAAACTTATCAACTTCTCAGTTTCTTCAAAGATTGTCTCTTTTTGTATTTTTGTGATCTGAAAGTTCAGTTAAGGGGAAGCTCTTTGAGAACATGATCCAACATCACATTACTAGAGCTAACTGGGGAGCCAGACCTGGCTTTGGTTCCATCTGGTCAGATTTCATGAAAAAAGACTTCATAATCTCGCCAGAGCAGAAGATAAAAGCTGATGTCAAAAGAGACAGTGTGTTCTCTCCTACTTTTTCTTTTGATGATGTAAGTCCTGGTGGTTTAATAGCGCTGGTAGTTAAGCAGGAAAGTTTTCTGTAGTTAACTGTTTGCAGTGACAGATATTAATTAGTTTTACTTCGACAGCAATTCTTCAGTAATAGCTTTTCAATGGCAATTCCTTTTTGACTGATTTATAAGAGCTCTTTACCCTCTATTAAGAGACAAGTTAAACTTAAACTTAAATCTTATTACTCATAATTGGGGCTAGCAAAAATTAGTATAGACTTCAGACTTTTAAATTTTAATTATGAGTGCATTTAATAGTCATGAAAGTGAACAGCTAATTGGTCTGGTTTGAACTAGACACAATGCATGTTCTCTACAAGCTTCATCTTGTAGTTCAGCCAGTGCACCTCAACCCTGAATCCTGTTAATCCAATCTTGTGGTTTTTCGCAATGGGACAGCCAGTTTGTCAGTGTGTTTTATGAGCTACACAAAAAAAGGAGCAAGGCTAGGATCACCAAATTCTGTATCCAAAAGCAGGCTTTGAGCTTACAGCTGCAGGAGGCAACTGCTAATGTAATAGCCCATTGTTCAGCCGCTGAACATTGTTCAGCTGAAACCTTACACAGGTAAAATCAAGTGCTTGTCCATAAAACTAGTAATTTTTATGTCAGTTTTTTAAAAACTTTATTATTCCTAATAATATTTTTAGTGTTGTATACATTTTCAAATATTTTATGTCTCTTTCTGGATCAATATTCTATCAAACATATGTTAGTTCTTCATATTATTTATTTTTTCTTCTTTGGAGATTGGGTGCACTTGGATGTGATAATAACTTCCAGCTTGCAGTACTCAAAATTAATGGCCAGAGTATTGAAAAGCTTGCCATAGATGTTAATAATCCTATTTTGCACTGTTTTTGTTACTTCCATCTGTTACCACAGGAAGGATGACTTGGTAATAAACCTTGTTTATACCTTCACCACAAAACAAGAGAGAGGAAATGAGATGTCAGCAAAAATGCATAGTGTGACACAATCGTGTTCAGCAGTATTCTTTGTGACTTAAAGACCCTTACAAACATGATGTTGTTAATGTCCATATCTCTGAAGAGTTTGGGATAGTTGCAATAGGGTAAGTTAATCCAGGATGCCACTCCTCAAGAGCTGCAAGGTCCACTGAGAACCAAGGCATCTCTGTTGTGTTGATTTACACTCTAATGCAATTTGAACTTCACCTTCAGGCTGAGATAGGACTGCGTTGCAGCATTTTAAAATACTGAGAAGCTATCGTGTGCTTTAATTTGAAAACCTGTATCCAAGTGGTGTATTTGTGATCACAAAATGTCCAGATTTCCATGAGTTGATCCAAATTTGCAACTCAGCCATCCTGGTGGCTCTGCTGGCACAAAATCGAGATTCTGTTCTCAGTCTGCAAAGGTCTGGGCTTTATTCCAGCATCTAGCAAGAGGATCAATACACTTCATGACTACCCTCTATACATTCGTACACTGGGGATATCTGGGCCCCAGCAGACACCCACCCTCCTTTTTTCTTATCTTACAAGCTCCACTGGATTCGCCAGAGCTCTGAAACCACATGCAGGTGGCTCCTAATTTTAGTAGCATCTAAACAATGACTATCATGATGTGTGTGAGATAGAAAATCCCACACCTCTCCAATACAATGAGCTTGGGCTTCTGATGGGTTTCTGAGCAGCCCTGAACATGCTGTGCTAGAGAGGAAGCAGCTGAGCAGCTGCAAGGCTTCAGGTGCTTTTGTGGGAAGGAATGAGATACTGGGAATATGGGACATTTGGGGAAAATCTTCTGACTTGTCCTGCAGTGGGGGTATAGGCTTTTCTACCACAGTGTTAGCTAGGCAGGCCTTGCCCTCAAGGCTAAAACATTCCACATTGGAGACCTCTTCCAAAAGTCTATAGTAGTCTTAGGCCCGGCACGAAGTAGCTTGTGGAAAGTAAAGGACACTTTTCACGTGGCTTTTTTATCAACCTTGATGTATCAGCAGGCCCATGAAATCCTTTCTGCTAAATGTGGCCTTGCAATTGTTAAGTCCTTCCTCAAAACACCCAGGGGATCACAGAGATTTTAACTATGCAGGTTACTCTCCTGCTCAATCCCTGTCCCCACCCCAGTGGCTTGCGGCAGATCATAACAGGTCAGTCCTCAGTGGTCCAAGCTCATGATTCGGAAGAGTGAAGTTAGGCCCGTGGAAGTCTGACATGTCAGGGTACCTGAATGCAAAGCCTTTGGTGTATTAACCAGAGCTGCATCTCTTTGCTGTGTCATCTGGATGTACTGCAACTTCTAAAAAGCCCTCAAATGTATTTTTGAAAACAGCATGGAATGAAAAAGAAAAAATCTTCCAGTGACATCTTCCAACAGCACTTAAAACTTCCATTAATATTATGAATGAATCCAGCACATAATCTGCTGCTGAATCAAAATTTCCAGCACTGTATTCCAACTGCATTAAAAGCTGTATTTCCATTAATGTAAAGAATTAATCCAGCATGTAATATATTGCTGAATCAGAATGTATGCAACAGGTTAGTTAAGAGGCTACAGTCAACTCCTATAACTCAAATATCTGAAGCCTGACCTAATGCTATAGCCACTGCAATTAAAAAGCCAGCAGTAGATATGAAAAACATGTCTGTCTGTGGAGGAAGATCTATTTCTCTAAACAGTGATGTGGACAGGAAGTGAAGAGGTTTGAAAAATTGGCTCTGAAAGTAAAACAGTCACCTCCTTGATAAAACAGGCTACTATTGCAGTCTGTTTTCTTGGGAAGGTGACAGAGCATGTAACAAATTTAGTATTTTTATTTAAAAGTTTAGTACCATCTTATTTTGCTTCTTCAAGAAAAAGTACAAGAGAAAGTACAATAAAAATTTGAGAAAAATACAAGAAGTTTGAGAAAAAGTACAATAATGTGTCCAGATTGTTCAAAAATTGCCTTGAGACTCTCTCCAGTGGAGTGTTCTTCTCTGAATGCCTATGTCCCTTTCCTTATATTTTGTTATTTTGGGAAAATCCTTACCTTGTGATGTTTATTTCCTAATTTGTGAAGATGTCTATGCTCTTCAGCAAGGCATTCTTATTTCACTGACAGGAGTTATAGGCAAAGGAGTCCTCAGAGATCTCAGCAGCTCTCTCCCAGTCCAAGAGACATAAGAAAATCAGGAGGCAGCAGCTCAGTTTGTGAGAGGCAGAGATTCGGCATGGCTAACAGGTTCCCTGGGAGGGGAGGGAGACCCTTTCAGGCTCACAGGAAGCAAAGGGTCCTGGCAGGAATTCCCCTTCCCTGAAACTGGGACGTACATTTGCAAATTATCTTCCCATGTAACAGCTAGAGCCTTGAGGGGAAAGAGAAGGGCCTCGGGTGCTTTGGTTCAGACACCTCTTTCCCCTCTCTTCCTCTCTCTCAGCGAAGTGCTGCCAGTGGTGACATGTACTTGTATTGTCCCTCCCATGAGATGGCAATGTATAATTCTACCTAAAGTCATCCCTTACAATTTCACATCTACTGTGATGAGCCAGGATTTTAGTAACAGGTTTCTTGCCAAGCTTGATATCTTGGGAATTAACATTACTCCATCTCTGTCTTTATTATCAGCCTCATTCTTTCAGTCCCCCTCTATGGCATTCCTTGCTATTAATTTTATCTTTTTGTTATCATTCTACATAATCTTCTACATTTTTTGCATTTCTTTTTTATTTTTACTAATGCAAAATTGCTTTATCATTCCTTTAATATTAGCAGTCTTCTTCCATCCAGAGCTTTAATTTTAGCTAGTCTTTGCCTTCTCAGAAATGCTTAGACATCCTCAAAGGCAGCTGAGGATATGCAGTCCCTTGCAGGATCAGACCCAGACATGAGAGGAACTTGTATGCTCTCTAGATGTATTAAACTAATTACTTTGACTTCCATATACTCATTGTAGGTTCAAAGGCCAACAACCGGGCATCCTATTTGAGAATTTCAAGGGAGATGGCTGAGCACTGGAGAGCCTGGGAGCAGGTTTCAATTATTTTATTAGACAAAGGGTTAAGAGTCATGCCTGGGAGGAGAGATGAGTATTTCTTGACGTGGGATTTAGAGTGTAGCAAGGAGGACTTGAGGGCTTTTGACCTGGCATCTTTCTCAAGCATTATCTCACTTCTTTTTAAAAGAAAAAGGGAAAAGAAGAAAGGATGGAAACACCTTCTAGGCAGGAGATTTTGTAACGATACCAAGAGGAGCTTCTGAAACACTTGTGTGGTTGTTAAGCTAGCAAATCCTGGGGCAAACAAAAATTCATGCTAAAATGATAAGGAGTTTTGTTCACTGGGAACAGGTCCCCCTGTCCTTATACTTCCAGCAATGGATCAGGAAACAAATTTCCATGTTTTGGACAGGCTTATGTATTAAGAGTTATGGCCTGGAAAGGCCATTAAGAAAATAACTGTAGTAAAACTGTGAATCAGTTATGGAAGAGTATCTGAAATATGATTTTAGTTTATAGATGCTTTCAAGCAATAAAGTGTGATGAGTTAATTCTCTTATGCTTATTTCTAGAGCTGCAGAGATGAGATTAGAACCTGCAGATTCCTGGCACCTTGTCTGTGCTGAGTCCACAGACAATTTAACTTCTACAGCATTTACTGTGCTAATGCATGGAACATGGTAAGTGTTTTAATATTACTGTTCCAGACTTCTCTTTCCCCACTTTATGTATTTTTAGCCTCCCCGTATGAACCCCAAATAACTGCTGTGGAGGAAAAATGTACTGTGAAAGAAAAAAACTATAATTTATGCAAATTCCAAAATATCGAGTGTAACTGGCTATCTCTTCTGTGACACCCCATAGGGTGAGCCTTGGACAAAAGCCTATTCCTATTACATCTTTCTGTGCAGCTTGGGATGTCAGTAGTCATTTGAACGAAGGTGTCTGCTTAGCCTTAAAAACAGGCAGTGGAACTGTTTAATGTGAAACCTGGGACTGAATTGTAAAATGTGTGAAAAATAGTACAGCAGCTACTATAACTTCCAGTAGTTATTATTCAAAGTTGCTTTCAGAACAAAAGCTACAAAAGAGTCATTTCAAGAAATACACCTCAATAGAGAAGAGGTACATGAAAAACCATAGAAGGGTGGGCTAGATTCAATCACCACTTTCATACTTGTAATGAAAAATGGTAAATACAATCCAGTGTATTCTCCAAATGCTCCCGATATGAATCAGTATGTCCACGAGTGGGTGTAAGTAGAGTATGATAACAATTCAGCTCTATTCCTGCCGCCTACACTACTGCAGTATTTGAATACTACAGAATTGTTAGTGGATTTTGTCTCTCTGATGTTATTCCCCCTCCTCCTCATAAGGTAGGGAAATATCCCTTCTCACAGGTAAGTAGATGTTAAGCCTGACAGAGAAAATGGGGTTGTTTGGTGCACTGGATTATGTGCACGCCCAGGTGCAACCGCACTGGTGTGGTCTGCCCATCACTGCCAGTACCTACAGGGCTGATTACATGACCTACATAAGGCCACGCAAAAAGTTGATCCTGAAACTGAATTTTCTAAGTCAAAGCTGAAGTCTTCTTGCAGAACTGATTTTCTAAATAATCTAATTGTTTCTAAAAGAACTAAGTCCTTTGCCTAGTCCTGTGAAGAGAAATTGTAGGGTTTGGTCTCCATGCAATAAGTATACGGTCCTGAAAGGCATTCCTTTATGGACATTAGGAAAATTAGAGCCTCGAAAAGTCCAGGAGAGTTTCTTTTGAAGCCTTCCCCTGCAAAGACTTATGTTTACTGTGTCTGTGTTCCTTACAGCATTAAACACTAAACTTTCCTCAGTGAGTTTCCCTAGTGAGACCTTCATATGATGAAAACAGTGAGGACATGATGGCTATTCCTGTACCATAAAACATTAAGCATTACCTTTTTTTATACCATTGCTATGTCTGTTAAAATTGGATATATTAATTCTTTGACTGTTCAGTGCAGTTTCATGTTCCATAGGTGTCAAAGTGACTCAGAATCCATGGACTACTACATACAAAAGTTTGATTTTCCTTCTTTTATTTTATATGTTATACTTAAAAACAAAATGTTCTTGAAGCCCGATCAAAACAAGGAAAATAAAAATGTTTCATTCAAAAAACATTGGAATGGGATGTTTGGACAATACCAAGAGTACCCTCCTTTCTCCCTTTTGTTTGGTTGCCAAAATAAACTTAAGCCAAACTGATGCAGTTTGGTGAAGGGCATTTAGCTTGTGGGAATTGCATCTTATGATAGCAAATTGTTCCACCAACACTTCATGATGCATTTTCCAGCAGGTTTTCTGTGTGCAGCATTCACCTCAGTGCCCCTGCAAGGTGGTGGCTTTGAGAGGCTTGTGAATACTCTCTAGTCTTTTTTCAAATCAGCTTTTCAAGGTGCACCAATTTGTATTGTTCCCTCTTTCTACGCAGCCTCTAGATAGCCATTTTGATGAGTGATCATAGCGTTAGAAGTTGTGGTTGTTATAGCTCTGCCTAAATCAGAAGAGTGGAAGGGGGGAATACGAGGATATAGAAGTGCACCCCTGAGCCAGACCAACGGTCTGTCATTCAGTGTCCTCTCTTCAGGAGTGGCAGTAAAAGCAGTTGTTTAGGGAGAGTATGCAAGCTTGGCCATAGTCTACAGTCCATACCCCTTGTACTCCCTGAGCATCGAAATAGTTGGGTTAGGATGTTAGAGAATATATCCCTGCCCAGAGTTTTCACGTTCCATCTGTAGCTGTTGTCCATGAATTTGTCTGAAACCTTTTTTCACCTGCTGCTGTGCTTGCCTCCACAACCTCCTGTGGCAGCAAGTACCAGAAATTCACTACGCATTTTGTAAAGAAGCACTTTTATCTGTTTTAACTCAATATCTCCTACCAGTTTCATCAAGTGCCCCTGGTTCTCAAGTTGTAGGACTTGGTGAAAACAGTTCTGCCTTTACCTGAGGAAGTGCTGTGTGCAGACAGTGGAGGTGGAGGAGGAGAGAGGAGGAAAGAGCATTACATCGGTTTCTTACAATTCCCTGATCAGAGAGTTGTGTAAAAATATGTCTGTTAGTAGATTATGTAAACTAGAGCTCTAGCAGAAGCCGGAGTAACACCCTCTCAGTAGCTGTGTCCTGCCGCTGAAGCCTAGCCCAGCATTTACAAATTCCAGAATAAGGGAACCAAATTAGTGGCTTAAATGTGGGCATTCACTGCCTGCAAGAGAGCATGTGGGCTCTCTACCTTGTACAGGAAGCTTGTCTGGTACTTAGCCTACAGTTTCCTTTCTTTAGAATTATTTTTGTATTTGTAAGCATAAACCCATAGCCCACACTAAGTAATTCCTTTCCTTTCTTGATTTTCATTTTCTCCGCATATTTATCTTGCCTCACCCATAGCTGTCACTCTGTCAGGTTATACAGTACAGGGGCTTTTTTTAGCTTGTTCTCTATTCACTAGATTCTCCCTGTCCTATGGCAATTTTAGTTGCGTTTTTACTTCACTCTGATTTCCCTGAATAAGATTTGTCTGTTGGCTGTCTCATGTATGTTTTATTTCAAGAGACATTTGGTGTCTGGTATTTCTCAGCTCTCCGACTGGTTTCTCTTAAGGTCCATGAATCTTTCTAATTCCAGAGACGCCCTTTTTTGTAGTCTCACTGCTTGAAGCACGGGCCAAGAGACAAAATGGAGAAATAAAATCAAATATGTGCCTGTGAACTACCATCTCCTATTAGTGGCTTTATGCAACTATCTCCTATTAAAGACTTTATGCAGCTGTCACCAGAGATGTTTCTGAATCAAAACCTTGGAATTAAAATTGTGGAGTCCCGGGGGGAAGGGAGTTGTTCCAGATCTGAAACCTGCTGCTTGGGTCCCTCTGGCTTCTCTCCCCGCAGTTTCCTTTGAGGCACATGTTTCATTGTGAAAGAAAATGTCTCAAAGGATGCAGTATTGGTGCCCTCTTGTGGGGGGAAAAAGAGATATGCGGTGAGGAAAAAAATTGAGACACATCGGTGGGATACCATTTAAAACAGATTAGAATGGATTATTTTGGCGAGGGATGGAGATGGGAAGTTCACTCGGCTACGCAAAAAGACTTAATTCAAGGATTTATTGATGGGCTCCAGAGGGGTATTGGCCAAATGAGATTTCAACAGATCACCTGGGGCAGGTCTGCCCACCTCACAGCTGACGTGTGGCACAGCACTGTGGAGCACAGCCAAGAGATGTTGGTGTTGGTGCCACCACAGGCAGCGTGCTGTCCCTTGCAGAGAGCCACCACAGCGGTGGGGCAGCTGCCTTAGCAATGCTTCGCCTGGGCTCCTGGGGCCTGGCCGTTAGCTTGGGTCCAGCTCAGCTCTGATGCGGCTGCAGGTTTGCAAAGGGGATTCAGTGGCCTCTGACACTAATCTCTTTGGACTCCACTGTATGGCACAGAGAGGCCTTGCATTTCATCAGCTCACGTGGGTCACCTCTGAAAGGGGACCGTATACCTATTTGTTTTATCTACGTAATCCTTGTTCATGGCATCTTATGCCTACATCTCTGTGTTCTGGCTTTTCAAGATCCTTTTTGATTATGAAAAACAGAGTCCATAAAATGTAACAGAAAGTATGGTTTTCTCCACGTTTCAGCTCAGTGTATTTCCCATTCTTTTTTCCATAAGCTAAGAGCCCGTGGTTTGTTTGTTGTCAAACGGTTTGTGTGCTATCTTTTTATTAAAGCATGAGTACAGACTGTTGTAGTACATGAAAACAGCTAGGTTCTTCACCTGAGATGCCAAGCTTGCATAGGCTGACCTGCAGTCAGTCATCGCCTCACCGGTTACGTGAGACGTCTTCAGTTTTTTTCAGCAGTTAATAGTTCTGGTTTTAGCTGTTTGAAGAAAATGCCTGTGGATGGTGAACAACTTCTTGATGCAAGCATTTGCCTGAGGTAATATATGGAAAAAGGTAGTTGCATCTTTCTGAGGTAACAGGCTATTAGATTCCACTTTCTTTAAGCACAGGAAAGAAGGCTGTGGGCCAGCAGAATCCAGCATTAAAAGACATTAATGGGATAGAGAACAGCCTTATTGCATCATTAAGTAGCAAACAAAAAGTCATAAACCTAAATCTAAAGCCTTCTCCCAGGCTTGATGATTTTAAGATTTCCCTTGAAGCTTTTTTCTGGCTTCAAGGTTTCTTGAAGATTTCCAAACCCTGGCTTAGTTCATTTGCAGGTGATAACCATACTTCTTTATGCAGGTCCCAGGCTCCCCATTTCAAGTTCACTAAACTGAGGGGGCTATCTTTTAAGCAGAGTCCTGAAACTTACTACAGGCTGGGCTAGATTTCAAGGTTACTTGCCATTATTCACAAGCAATAGCTGTACTGTATGACCAATCACCAGGGTAGTGGCAAGGAAATCAGTGTTATAGTTCTAAAACAGCTATGCGTAATAGCTAAAACTATTTAAAGTAGAAGCTAGGGGAAAGGTATGTCTGTCATTCAAGTAAACAGAGAATGCCATTTCTTTAACAGAGAGACAGAGAGAAAGAATTCTTCATGCAGGTGGCGTGGGAAGTGATGTATGGCATTTCAATAACCACTTGTGATTTTTTTTAACCCTGCAGCAAAGGCATAGTGTGTTGAAGAAGGGAACCTCCACCAGGCCCTCAACGACTCCCATTGTGAAATGGAAAGAGAGGGGAAGAAGGAAGCAGGCAAACTGTCATGCTGCTGTCAAATCTTCCAACCCCGTCTTTTGATCCTGGAGGGGTTGTTTTTTCCCTACTCCTTCTTCTTTTTTATTTTCAGGAGCACGAATTCTCCAGTAAGGATAGAGGGGCAAAACTGGCCTGTCCTTTCTATCTCTGCTCTTTTCCATGGGATGAGTTCTGCCACAAACTTTCTTCCAAGGCTGGTCACCTTCTTGGCATCCAGTTTGTTCAAGCCATCTGCATTTCATTATCAATTATATACAGTCCTTCCTTGAAGCATTTCACTACAAATGTCAAAGTCTTGTAGCATCCTTATCTGCAGAGTGATATGTGTTAAATCTGCCTTATCACAATCTGCCACCAGGGTTTTTACACGTGTAACTTTCATTATGGTTGACAAGAGTGATACATGTAAATCTACCACATAGCAAGGAAAGAAATGTCTTTTTTTAAAATAATCTGACTCCTGGAAATACCATCTGTATATTACAGTGAAACAAAGGCAAGATTGAAACAGCAGTAGCTATTAACAGTCAAATATGATACGCCAAAATGAAGACTACTAAGCCTGCTTTACAAACAGTTAGGTCTGTCCGTGGTCCATCTTGGGCCAATCAAGAGGATATTCCATAATTTCAGGGTTCAGATTATTAGATGGACAAGCCAACAGCCATAGTGGAGGGCAGCAGCTGTATTGTGTCACTTGGGATGTTACAAGCCAAAACATAAAAAAGACAATCAGAGGAACTCGGGAAAGGATGTAGTGAAAATTTGAACCAAAAGGCAAAATTTTGTACAGTACCTCAGAGGTAGTGAGCTTGATTCAGCTTGTCACCAAACACCCACTCAGAATCAACATGCCACGCAGTACTCTGGCCACATGAATGCTTTTACTGGCAAAGCAAGAAAATGTATGTAACAAGGCACAACATATATTGTTCATATCCATTAAAGACAGTGAAACTATCAAGTTAGCTGCTGACTAAAAGCTTCCAAATTTGTAGTTGGCTTAGACTGAAACGACGAAAGTGGTGTCGGTCTGGTGCCACATATGTGGGAGTGCATCAGTGCACAGTCTGAGTTTACAGGATATGAGGCAGTAAGCAGTTGGGTATCAGCAAATAGAATTAGGACAGGACCTCTAATCTATTATAACTATAAATTGTTTGGCTCTTTTCCAGGGCTTTGTAGACATGAATTTTCTTCCTGGGTTCAGTTCCCACAAACTTCCTGTTCCTCTCAGGCAAGTTTCAGAGCCAGATTCTGATCTTCATTTATTCTTTGTAAATTCAAAATAATTCAATTGAGCCCAACATGTGGCAGTTGTTTAAAACTATCCTAAATGAGCTCAAAAGGGCATGCAGAGTGCCTTATTTCTTCACCTGTAAAAAGAGGAAGGACTCTTCTCTCACTTTCCATTTTGCCTATTTGGTATTGTAGCAGAAACAGAGTTACTGTGCACATATCGGTGAAATCTTAGCTGGAGTCTCTATCTGCTAATACAATACAAACAACGGATCAGTACTCACAAAAGATTTGAGCAAATTTTTCAAGATGCAGTCCCAAATTCCAAACACCGTGAGAGCAGAGAGCCATGTAGCACTGGCAAACGTGCAGTAATTCAGAAGGGAGCCTGACCAGGTTTTACCCACACAAACAAAGGCTCAGGATTTTAACTCTGAAAGTGATCAACTAGCAAAATAAACTTTCAGAAGAAGTGGTGGGATTTCTCCATTTCTTATGTTTTTAAATCAGCCTGCAGATGTATTTCTGGATGTTATGTTTTAATCAAACACAACTTTTTGTCTTTCAAGCAGAGACAGGCTAGAGAAATTCTATATTCCATCTGTTTAAAGAAATCAAATTAAATAAGTTAGTGTGTTAAACCTTTCGGGTTGCTCAGATCTAAACAGGGGAAACAAAACATAATAGACACTCAGAATGAAGAACGTACAAGGAGTATTCATACAAGAACCTGCAAAAGGCCAGGCAGTAAATTTCTCTATAGTGCTAACAACATAGTGTCTATATTTCCAACAGACATAATTCTAATAATAAAAGCAAAGAGAGACCAGATTTGCATAAAGTAATGCAATCCCATTCTCAGTATCTGTGTGTGCTCCTAGCCTTCCCTAAATACGTAACAAAGTGCATTTGCAAAGACACCTTTCAGTTAAGTGTTCAGACTATACACAATTTGGAGATTAAAATATATGTTTTTCTTGAAATGAGGGCTGTTTGAAAATGAGTAACCTGAATTCAACAACACATCTGAGTAGTTTATAAATTTATTCATTTTTTATGTGGACTCTTTCAAATTTCCCAGAAAAATTACCTTAAAAATACTATCTAAATCATCTTTACTATTTAGCCATATTTGTTAGGGGGACGAACATATATGAGCAAATTTCGGAATCATGTAACTGAAATCGATATTCTAATCTTGAAAGTCCTGTTACCTAAGAGGAAAGGTGACTACATTTTCAAAATCAAAATTGGACACTTTTGCATTGACGTGTTTTAGGATTGTGAAATGTTTCTATGAAAGACAGAGGTGCTTCTTGTAAAAAATTAGTATATTGAACACACTGGAAAACCTTAGGTGTAGCAGGAGTATATACCTTTTTTCTGAATAAGTATTTCCAATAGTTTAATGTCTGATTCAAAGTTTTCTCTAAGCACTGAAAAGTCCTATTAACATTTACTCTCTGAAAAAGAACAACTTAATGAGGGCTAGGCTTATCTGCTTTTTCTCTTGCTTCCAAATACTACTCATCACACCAGAGACCCATTCCACTGGTTGGTTTATTTTGTGATACAGACAGAATCTTGTGTCTTGGGCAAACATGATGTAGCCATTTATTTAAAAAAAACTTGATGTGAGAAAATTAGATGTAAAAGATTTTGTTCCTGCACAGTGAGAGTACCCCACACAGAATCTGGGCTTGTACCAACATAAAAATTCAGAGCATATAGGCATTTCAATAGAGAACTCACATATGTTGAATTTTACCATAGTTCAAGAATTGTCCTATTAATTTGGGCAGCATGATCTGTTTTAAGGCCAGCAGAATCTGGCACGTAAAGTAGTTATTTCTGAGGAAGTCAGAAGGAAAGATACGGAGTGAAAGGGGTTATTATGTATTCTTTGTGTATTTGAGAGTTCTTTGTTTAAAGTAATTTTCCCTGTGTTGTTTCTGTGGAAGACTATAATCGGTTGGCTGATTTTGTCAAGATCTTTAATTGTGAACAGAAAATTATAAAATATGCTATTTTAAAATTGTTCAGGTTTGCAAAATTCAAGTTGATTGATTTCTTCTCAAAACAGTAATGCCTGTGCTCTGTTTATGAATGGCTCTGTGCCCAGATTATTTGTGCTCACGTATGGCATTTCTCATTGGTGTTAGCCGGGCAATGATTCTTCAGGCGAGGACCTCCTGAGTAGCAGGAAGAGACAGAGCTTTGAGGAAAGCATCTTTGTTTTAGTATTCTCCAGAAGATGCTTGGGAGAAGCTGAGATGAGAAGTTAGAAAACAGTAGGTCAAAGCGAGTTTTCTCTCTTTCTGGAGTGAGGCTTGTAGGATTGCTGGGAGCTGTTGAGATGAAAGCAGGTTCTAGGTAGCTGGAATTAGGGAGTGGGGTAGACAGCTAGTGGGCAAGTGGTAGGATAAGAGCTTGATTTCCCTGCTTTTCCATAGCACTTGCTTTTAAGGAACAGTCACTTTGAGGACCATCTGCTCTGTCTCACAGTCCCCTTGGAGGCAGACGGGTTTCAGGAGTGGGCATTACTTTGCAGGTCTTTGGTTGGAAGCCATAGCATGTGGAAGGTCTGCTCCATGAGCCTGGCTTCGATCTGTGGGGCTGGGCACAGAGCTGAACACAAAATGCTTAACAAGTCATGCATGAAGGAGCCATCAACTACATCAGGCTGAGAGAAGCTGTTTTGTGCATGTTCTAAGTTATGTAGCAAGTCTTGTTCTGGGTGCTTTGATAGTGGTATTTAAGAAGCTGCATCTGCAGTTTTTAAATTATGATGAGTCTTAAATTGTAAAATCGATAAGTTGACAAGAACCGAAGGATAAAGCTTTCTGAGGGAGAGAGAAGATTGCCTCCTGGCTAACACCAGCTCTACAGAATAAATGATCTGTACTAGGATGTCCTAGTGTGCATTACATTTCAGCACAAAATTCTTCAGGGCCCAGTTATACTTCTAGAACTGAATTCTGGAATAGTGAAAAATACACAGAAAAAGCACAGTAAAGTATCTTTTGTGAGTTACTTGTCACAGTACTTGATGGCTGTGTATTTTAGTTCTTGCAGGCTGCTGTTGGGTAGGAGCATTTTAGGTTGCTGCAAAGTACCATTCTGCCAGGGGATCACAGTGACCGAATTGCCTATTTCTGCGATATTTCAGGTGTGTTTGTCATGTCTTACTTCCCACCTGCGGGTAGAAGAAGATGCTGTAGGAAAACAGGAATCAAAAGAACAGCTAGTACTGGCCCAAGAGATATGAGAGGAAGCAGAATAAAATGACAAAGGCAAGATGCAACAGCAGAGTGAGATGGGATGGGGGGGTCACAGCATGGAGGTTAGTGCAGGGAATGTGTTACAAAATCTGGGTGTCATGGTTTGCCAATAGGCCAGTCAGGGAAGTACCTTTGTACCAAATTAGCATGGCAAGGAAGTGATGAGAAAAAACTCCCCAGCCAGTCCTGCTAATAAGTCTTATCTCTGATCTTGAAGGGCTTAAAACAGTTTACTTTCCATGCCTGTGTAAGCCATTTGTGCTAGTAAATCAGAAGTGCGTGCTCCATATCCTGTTACCTTCAGATCTGCCTCAATAGCCACAAGCTGTGTAATGCCAAAAGACATGCCTCTATCTTAAAAAGAAAAAAAACCCTGAAGGTTCTTTTGATCTAAATTGAATCTCATTCAAGTCTATATAAACCCTTATGTCTGTGGCACACAACACACGCTTCGTGGCCTTGTTCCATTGCATTCACACCGATGTCCTGTGGTTTCCTTGTCATTTTTTGCAATCAAGTCACATGAAATATATTATTGTCTACCTTGTTCTGATAATCTCGATACCACATTTTCCTGTTGCACAAACATCTTTTTCAGGGTGATTTGATCTAAAAGTTTAAACCCAGCAGAAAGGAAACAAAATGTGAGGGTTTTTTAAACATCCTACTTCACCACACTGAGAGCTTGTTCTAACTGCTGCATCCTAAATTTAAGTGTTGGGATCAAAGTGGGGTAAAGGAATGATGTAAGGAACTGGACCATATTTTCTTACAGCTCTGACACCATCAGTATCCTCCCAAAGATACGGGTTACTTTGATTTTAATTGGAGTAATAAATTTATGCCCCTTGTGCTCCCACTCAAGAAAATTTCTAGTAACTCTATGATGAGTGGGTGTCACACAGGCTACCTACCGCATTAGACTGGGGTTTAGGCTTGAACCCAGACTCCTGGCCTACATGTTCATTTTCACTCTGCTCTTCTCCTTGTGTGGGAAGAGGGCAGGCAGCTGGCACACTTGTGCTCTATGGCTATGGGCAACACGAAAGTAACTGGCTCAAACCATTTGGTTCAAGAACTGGAGGCTGTTCTGGGGCACAGCTGACAGAGGCAGCAAAGCCACAGTCAGAGGCACTTGCCTGCTGTCAGTTTTCCTGTCCCCAGTAGGGAGAGGTCACCTAGCCCCTGGCCATGGTCACTGCACCATTCTTCACTTCTCCCAGTTAGAAAATGTGACAGGTTGCCACAGCTAAAAACCAACATCCATTAGTTGTCCCATTACAGGGACAGGATGAGTTAAAACAGAAGCAGCTCCAGCATGCAACTCTCTTGATGAGTTTCGGTTATTTGCTGGAGGTAGCATTGATGTCACTGAAATAGTGACTCAGTTTGTGTGTTTCTTGAGTCACCTGCGCTGAAACTGGCAATGTGTGTGCCAGTAAAGCCTATTTCAACTTTGGTTTTTAGTGATCCAAGCACGTTCCCCCCTCCCCCAATCTAAAACTAGATTGAGGCTGTCACCTGATAAAATCAAATTATGAGCCTTCCTGAGAGAGAGACTAGACCAAGACTTCTCCAGGTCTCACTTCATATAAAGCCTTATATAAATATATAAAGCCATATAAATCCAAGGCAGCACATCTGCCACAGCAGCTTTTCCCCTGTTTCAGCTTTCTGGGCTGAAGGCAAGATCCAGATCCTGCCCCTAAACCTCCCACTCACTTGAAGGCAGAAGCTGCCTGCTCTGTCAATGAGCAAAACAGCTTTCTAGTACTTGGGGGAATGGGGTGGGCTGTGTCTTACATCATCTTCCTCCCTGGTGTGTCATATTAAGTGCAAGGTACAATCCTGCTCCATAGGCAAGAGCACATCTGCAGCTGAGTGTGGTTTGCTGTGGGCTGGACTCTAGTGGGGTCAAGCTGTGGCGCTTCTGGGATCCAGGCAGGCACTGGCATGGCGGGAGAGGCTGAGCACCAACTCTGCTGACTCTTTCTTTGGACATATTGGAGCTGAGGTTTATGTCACCTAAACAGCATATGGTAGTTTTCCCTCAGTGAGCTAAACTACAAATGCACATGTGAGAGGAGAAACTAATTACCATTGAAAGTAGCAAGTAGGAATGGGGAGACACGGGTACAGTTGAACTAAATCTCCTACAGCTGTGAGTAGGAGTACATTCTAGGTCCGGACTGCCCTTAAGCAACCAGCTGAATTCCTTCAGGTAGCAGCACTGAAACCAGCCTGTAATCGTTGCCAGTAACACCTGATAGCAGGACTAGAAATCCTTTGCCTCTGCTCCGGGCTCCATTTTCTGACACTGCCTTAGAGCTACCAGGTCTTAAACCTTTTTCTAAAGTCCTTCCCTAAGGAAAGGGAAAAAAGGAAGGGAAAAAGGGAAAGAAAATAAGAAGGGAAGGGCCTTCCTTTTACCAAAGGAGGCTATGTGACTGTGTTAGAAATCAAAAGAGCCTTGAAAAAGGTTATTAACAGATGTAGGCCAGTGACATTTTCAAAGCAGATGGAGTTATTAGAGTGCAGAGAACAAGGTGCCAAATAAAAGATTACTGCAGAAGAGCATTGGCTCTTTTTACCTTCAAGAATTATAAAAAGTCAACTACAAACATGGACAGGGTTTATGTGGTTGAAATTGCTACAGCTGTAAAAGGAGTAAAGGAAATAGAGAAGAGGGAACATGAGCTGGGTTAGACCGTCGTGAGACAGGTTAGTTTTACCTTACTGATGGTGTGTTGTTGCAATAGTAAACAGCAAGTGAAGCTTTCAAGCCAGTGAAGTAGCTGGGGTGGCATGCTAAATTCAGCAGCTGGATTGAAGTCTCAGAAGCGTGTGATGTTTGGACAGCGATGCTTTCAGGAGACAATATAAGCAATGAGAGCTTTTACTCTACTCTGTGCAGCAAACCCTGTGCTGGAGTTTGCCCATAAATCATGAGCTCGGGTTTTGCAATCCCATCAGTTAAATCCTTGAATCTCTCACATTCCTGAGAAGAGGATTTAGTGGAACAGCTGGAACAACATCTCTGAAGGAACTGCTTTCCAGATCTCCTGAGGGAGGTAAAAAATGGGCGTAATTTATGCTACACTGCTATTATTCATCCCTTCAGGAATTATTGTTCCACATGAGCAAAGGTAGGACAGGTAAGCTAAGTCGCCTGAGATACTGCTAAGCAGTGAACAGATGGCTGGAAAGAAAATCTCTAACAGTGCTTAAATGTTTTCCAGGGATGGTAAACTAGCCCTTATTTTAAGTAATTCTGCTGAGGGCCTGCTCATGAATTCCTCTTCACCACAGAGATTCACAAAACATCTATCTGGTGTGTATACATGGACATTATAGAGCAATGGCATGTGGGGGACTTTCTATACATGGGTTATGCTGCATACCCCTTCAAGGAAAGAACAAACAGTGTTTATTCCTTATGTAGGACAATTTGCATTAAGTTCCTGTGAGTTATGTTGACACCATTACCAGAGAAATAAGGGCAAATAAGGCCATCATAACATTGGTAAGGTAATGGTCAAGCTAAATCCTAGAACATCAGAAAGCCTTTGGATTTTGAATAAGAATAGTTATTGGTTGTGGTCAAAGTTAGGAAGATCCTTCCATATGCCAGAACTATTGCACGATATGTCTTTCAGTGGGTTCCTGATTTGCTGTGATGAATGCGACGTGTGTAGGGCACATATCTGACAGCCTGTCTCAAAAAGCTGTACCCTTTTTGAGAAAGAGCCTGGATATTGCCAAGCCTTGTATAATGGTAGGACATTTTGAATAAGGTGGATTCTGTCCTCTCAGGGAAGTGTTTGTGTCTGATGTACAGTAAGAAAAGGAACCCTAAAAGAAAAAGAAGAATTTAGTTCCTATTACACATGTCCTCCTAAACCCTTTAGAAGCAAGGTCAATAGACATGGGGCCCATCATTTGTGAGGAAGAAGTAGCTGAGGAAAAAGATGAGAAACTTTCCCATAGGTAATAGAGACATGTTAAATGTGGGTCCCATTCACTGTGGTTTTGAAGCGTGTGTCAAAGTCTGAGCTAGAAATGTTTCAACTCTTACTCACCTAGATTAGCAGAGAAAAAGCCGCTATGTAAAGGTCCCTCCTGTGTTGCTTATCATCAACTTTTTACTGCCGAGAATGACATTGATTACATGGATTTAAAATATGACCTGCCTCCCAACCAGGGATGTTCCAACCAGTATTCACTGATTAAAGCAGGGAATCTGAGGGCAGAAATTTACTTTGCAAGGATGCAGAGTGACCACCACTGTTAACAGGTCCAGGTGGGGAGTGTTTGAGAATGTTATAGGTACAAACCATAGGAGAAGTTGGATACCAGAAATACGGACACTGCTCAGCTCACTTGCATTTTATGAAGCTACTTCAATGTGAAGAAGACATTCTTAGACGTGTTTCCCTGAAACTGGATCTCTGGTGACTTGCTCATCCCAGAGCCTTCCATTCCAAGAGTATGTTTACATTGACAAATCTTATTAAACAGCACTTCAGCTTGTGGTGTAAAATCTTTGCTGAGTCCACCCAGCACTTCCAGAACACCAAGGACAGTGATCTTTGGAGTTAGCAGATACTTGGCAGGCTCACACTCTTCCTGCTCTGAAAGAGACAGTGTTAAGTTTCTTTTTTCCATGTCATTTAGCTTAGGCTGTGCCAGGCATTTCTGAAGTGTGGAGGAGTAAGACTTGGCTTTACCGTGTTCATATAAACCTGTTTTTAGAGATTAGCTCTCATTTGAGCCACCAGGAAGTTTTCAATGTGATTCTGGTATTTTCTCCTTTGAGGAGAAGGCCTTAATTGCTACAGCTGATGGCTGGGTACCAGGTGTGGTAGAGTTTTTCAACCTAACTATTGCTTAGTCAAAAGACAATAATCAAAGGGATGGAAAAATTTTAGTATTGGGGTGATTAGCCCCATACATCTCCCAGCTGTTTCTCCCCCTCTCTGTTTTTTTTAAAGCCTTTTGTTACCCACACTTTTTATGTGCTTGCACATCTCTTTCAGAATGCCAGTTGGTGACTTGTCAAAGTTATTTTAAAGCACTGAAGGCTTTTCTAAGACTGTGATCACTATATTTTCCAAGGAGGAGTAGAATAGAGTTATTCTCCACCAGGTGCAGAACTGGACAAGAAATTCTAAGAAAGCCACATTTCTCTTCACCCTTATGACATCTACTCCTGTGGCAGGCTCAGCTTGAAGAAGAGGTTGCTACCCACCCGTCTTGATTCATATCCAGCTGACTTTTTTCCCAAAGCTAAGCAACTGCCAACCTGCAGAAGAAAGCCCTACTCTGAAACTAGAAGTCTTCTGGACAGAATCATTTAACTCCACTGCCACATAACCCATTCTTTGTTGCATCCTGAGTAGTCTCAAAAGAAATTTGACAGGCCTGGTTTCATTTGCCTCACCAAAGATTGCAGTCTGCCATTGATCCTGGATTGTTTCATAAAGAACTGTGCACTTTGTCTTTAGGTTTGTAGGTCAGTTTTTCACTCAAGTGAAGATATTTTGGGCTAAGTACATGACAGTCAGATTCTTGTGATGTATGTAATTGCAGAGGCACTTTCATTTTCACCACTTTCACAAGAAGAGTCCATCAAATCATCGGAAATAATTGTACTTATTTTGTGGCTGGGAAAGAATCGATCATCATTAATGGCAATAGTCAAGCCTCCCACAAAATTAATGAGAGAATATTTGCAAAGCAATTCTTCAGGCAACAGTTGCCAACTATTTTAACATCACACAGTATTTTCAAGTAATGCTTAGCATTATCCACCCCCTTTTTTATAAAGTAACTTTTACCATAGCTCCTGGGTGCTGTGAGAATGATAGGAAAAGGATACTTCCGTTTTCAGTCAGTGGAGGGGATAGATGTAAGCCTTTTGGTGATAATTCTCTTGTCAAACCATTTTCTTAGTCTGCTTAAGGGCTTGTATTTCTCATTTTAGTTTCCCTCAGACTTGGGTTTCTCATAAAAAGCAGCAGTTACCTCTTTCTTTTTAGGATTCTTCTCCTGAGGACCAAGCTGTACTCCAGAACAAGCTCCTTTGAACTGCCCAAATCAAGGGATTTTCCTGAGTAGCACAGTGTAGAGCAATCCCCATGACACATATAGGCCTTTCCTCAACAACTTGTACCCATGCTTTTTTCCATCTTGCCAACAAAAACTCTGAAGAATTGGTCTGTCAGGAGCTCATCTGTGAGTTCTCCTGAATTATTACTCAGGGAAGGGTTTTGTTTTCTTTGACACCTCAGATATCACCAAATCTGTGTCACGATTGAGGTAGGAATTTTGCAACTGATCTGGCAAGTAGCATTATTCTAAATTAGCATAAGCAGCAATAAACCAGGCTATGAAATACATCTGTATAAGTAATGTATGTCTTTGGCATGTTGCTGGCATGTTTTGAGGAAACACCTCTTCACCCCCTTTCAATGTTATATAGTCACATGATGAAACTATGTATTCTGGGGAAAACTGACATCAGAAGAATTTACTAGCATCTTTCACAATGCTGAATTTGGGGAGGATTTTATTGGCCAAATTTACTGCACAGAAAAATTTTAAACAGTTTGGCTGTTTGTTGTTCAGTGGACTTCACCAGTTTCCTGTGCTTACATTAATGTACTCCTTCTCTCTGGTTGAACCTATTAACATACTCCTTCTCTTTTCCAAGGGTTGTATACTGTGTGGGAAATCCTGAGGTCTCTTGTTTCTGCCTGAGATGGAGTTTTTTCATAATGAGAAAGAGGAAGTTACATTTCTCTTCAAAATGACAAACCTTGTAGATTTTTAGCTATCCTGTAGCCTTTGCTCTGATTCTGCAGGAGGGCCATTTCCTCACTGTTTTCCGATGCCTTCTTTTGTATATGTGCTAGAGAGGGAATGTAAGTTGGTTACCTACTCTGACAAATGACATGAGGGAGAAATGCCTTCTCAGAAGACATGTTTTAACTTTGGCAACTCCAGGTTAATTTGAGAGAGTGTCAAAAATATGATGATTGATTCTGAGATATCCAGGGTATAGCTTGGTAAAATCATAATAATGGATTTCTTTGTTGGCTTTGGGCTTGTGATAAAAGCACGTGCATTGATTGTTTCCCTGAAAAAGAATATCCCTAGGGGCCAGAGGCCACAGTAGTTGAGCTTTCTTTAAAAAAGCCACAGGCTCCCTGTCAAATTCTAGCTTTCACAAATGGTCCAGACAGTGTGCTTTAGAGATGCAGAGATACATAGAATAATCTGTGCCTTGCTCTGATAAGAAGAAAATTGTATGTTGGTCTCATTAGCAAGTATCACTCTGTTTTGCAGTAGCAGGTGACAAAATGTGGGGGAAAAAAATCTGTTAAATTCAAAGGCCATGAGCTTCCCAATAGCAACCATATCACCATCTAAAAGCAAAGGCCCTCCTTTAACTCTGTCCTTCAATGCATGACAATTCTCAGTGTTCTCTTTGTGTAAGATATACAACAGCGGCTGTATTGATGGGGTTGAATATGTTTGTCTATCTGTGATAGCTGCCTGGGGGAAAGTGCTATGTTTCAGGTCTTTAAAAATATAAATCTGTACCTAGCCATGCAGAGACATACCAAGGCTATGTACTGGTAAGGCTCTGAATAGTGTTTCCCTGTCCTGAACTTCTTCTCCTCCTTTGTAACAAAGAGTTTCTTCATCACTGATGTGATCTCTTTCCTGTCGAGGAATCAGGCCCACCTCAAAATACAAACATCCTGCTGGCAGCAATTAAGAACCGTGTTCTGCAGATCACAAGATTTAACCCCGTTGTTCTGACACCATTCTAGAATCTCTGCTTCTTCCCAGGCATCGTGCTGTCAATGCCATAGTATTCCTCCCTCAGTAAAGGACTAACATAATGAAGTTTTTTCATAATGGCAAAAAAACTGTGGCAATATGCTTTAGAGCCTTCAAATCCCATGTACTAGGGGTGTTTGCCATTTTTCACAGGCAAAGAATTTGATCTATGAACTAAAGGTCCAGAGGCTTTACTTTTATGCACACCAGATCACCCTCCCTAGTGTAGACTGCTCAAATCTACATTGTCTTTCCCCTGATGAAACTGAAATAACCCCGGTAACCCCGGTAACTGTTAGAATGGGGCACTATGAAAATATAGCCCACCAACTTTGTGCCTGTAAATCTTTTAGCAAAAGCTGGTAGACATTGTTCATCCTCAAATTAATAATTTTCTTCCCATTCTGGAATTATTGCAAAAAAAATAATAGGGTATGTATCTCCCCGTCTCCTCATATACTCAGAATTGTAAATAATATAATTTTCTGAATTTTCCAGGTCTTTTATTTGGAGCATAAACCAGAAATTATTGTTTATATGTTATCCAGAACAGACTGATTATAATAATGTATGTGTGCATATGTGTGTATATGCAATAATAATTATATACTATATATATAGTTTTTATCTATATGTAATATAAGACACTGATTATAATGATTTCCTTATCATCTGCCACTCTAGTACACACAAGTGGCATCTATACTGAAGTTTTCAACAATCATTCAACCCAATTCTCAGAAGCCAAAACCGCATATGCATCTAAGCAGTTTTTAGAACAACAATACCGTCTACAACTAGGACATCTCAAAGGCCCACTCTGTGCTGTCTGCATCCTTCTCACCCAGAGACAAGGAGATACCAGCAATCACGGCTATGGCTGCATAATATCTGGTGTTATTCTCTAGCTTTGCTCACTGAGGAAATCTTTCACATCTGAGTAACATACTAAAGATCCACATATACCAGGATGAAAACACTTTTGGACTACGTGGGAGTGCCACACATTAAAAAACAAACAAACAGGACCTTTATTTCATTGGGAGAAACCATCTCAGTATTGACCTGCACAGGGTTTTGGAATTATTTGATATTACTGTGCATTGACCTTTTTTACCAGGTTATCCCAATTCCTCATTTTTGATCATTCTTATAATTTTGTACCATCACATCTCCAGTCGGCATAAGAGACACAGAGATGGTTGCAAAACACAGATTATTGACTCTGTTATCCTAAGTCCGCTAGACACCTTCTCTCTTTATGGATGAGAATATTATAGGGCGTAGAGTCGGTAATGCCTCGCCCCCACTTCCCACTGCTCAGATTGTTTCCACAGGGGTAGTTGGTCCTGAATGGGGGCACCTGCCCTGCCCTTCTTCCAGGAGAGCACCCCTGCCCTGAGAGACTCCCCACTTTCACTGACTGCATCCATGGAGGGCACCCACAGGTGGAAAACCCATACTGCAGGATACAGGGAAATAGCTAGAGCAAAGTAACACATCACATACAAGCCTGAATATAATTATGGGAAACCCAAATATATCTTGGGCCCCAGAATATATTAGGGTGCTCTGAACCCACCTGTCATTGCAGGGGGAAGGGTCTGTGCCATAAGACTGCTTGTCTTAGGAGTAATTTCTTATGATGGGGACCTTGCCATGACAGTTGTGCCTCCACTGCTACAATGATCATATCTCAGGAGGCAGGGAACAAAGTCATCTTGTTCAGCTTTCAGTTCAGGTTGGCACTAGGATTAGGGGTGTCCATGCTCTGGAAGAGGAAAGGAGTGGCGAGCCCGTGGACTGTGGCAGTTCTAGGCAGACCTTGTTCCTCTGCTAGCTGTGCTGCGTTAGCCAGATTCAGGAGCTTGATTCCTGCTTTGCCTCCTGTTTGTTCCAGTTTTCACATGTCCACAGGAGTCACTGAAGTCCTTAACCATGCAGCCTGAATTCTTGCTAAGGAATTCCTTCCCGTCAGCAGTGGTACTATGAGTTGCCAGTATCTGAGGGGAGAGTACTGAGCTGTAAAACTGGAGAGAGGAATTTGCTGTGGGCTATTTGGGATCTTTTGAGTTCCCAAGGGAAGTTCACAGGCTCTTTGCTGATTGTGACAAGGAAGTGACTTTTTAGTTCTGCACAGTACCCATATTGCCTGTGCCTGAAGTAAGTGGACTCCAGTTGCCCTTCATACACCCATCACAGTTTGTACTTTGTGGTAAACAGGTTTTGACACACAGTTGTTTGTAGTCAAAAGTTGAAGGTCAAGATCAAAGCTGGATGTCGGTGCCCTAGCAGCTCGTGTAATGAAGGCACAGTCACTGTGGCTTTGCAGTACACACAGAGGCAGCAGCTGAGGTGACACCTCCACGGCTGCTGCCTCCCAGCCAAGTGAGCATTGCCCATTTACAGCTGGGTGACCTGGGAGCAGGTGGAGTTCAGAAGATGTGTAGAGATGGGGAAGGCTTTTATGATTTCATTCTGTTTACACTGTGTGTACCAGAAGGCCTGAAAGGAGGGGTCAGGGCCTTGCTGTACCCACACGGCATAAAGCTTACTCACTCAACTGAGGAACCTCCAAATTAAAGGCAGAAGACAAATATGAAGGAGCAGGAGGGGAAGAATGAAACAGAATGGTAGAGAGATCAAAATTATTTGTGAGAAATATCATTTAGCTCCTTAAATTGTTCTTTAGGAAAAAAATGAGGATATATATGTATTTATTTGGCAACATGACAGGCTTATAAAAAATGTGTATCAATTCTATGCTCCTCAGAAACACTTATGCATATTTGATAGATTAAGTTATTTGATCATCAAAGTCTCAATGTGCTTAGATAAAATACAACTTTCAAAAAGAGATTTCGTTTGTAGGGTTTCAGTTCCTGGAAGCTGTGTGGTTAATCATTCATTTCAATATTACTAATTTTATCTTGGTAATATTGAAATTAATACTCTCAAAATACAGCCAATCTTGATAAAAGATTCTGATATTGATGCTTCCCTGAAGATGAGTCTTGCTGAAGTTGCTGATTTTGATCCCAGGCTGTCATGAGAAGCTGTCTGGGTTGGTTCAGAAGGCAGACTGCTAGTAGCAGTGTATGCTTGCTTTGAATATAAGCAGGGAGAGAGTACCGTCTTCTGGCAGATCTGCTTACTCTGTGAGTTTAGGGTTGTATATGCGTAGTTTCATTATGAGAATATATCATTTATTTCTTGTTGCTGGTAGCCCTGCAGAGCAGTGGCATGCTGAGAAATGCTTTTTTGGCTGGCCTCACCAGCTGAACTTCCAAACAAGGGCTTGATTCTCCACATGTGAACTCACATTGCTGTTATTTTATTTACTGTTATTTACGAGCATCATTATCTGTGACATATATTGCAGCGCTGCATAAAGATCCTAACCATTGCTCTGTATATGTTCAGTGGACTCTCCTAGAGTTATCAACAGGCGCAGGTGTCAGCAGAACTGTGCTGTAGGCCCAGATCCATGTGTACAGAATCAGACCAGCTGCTTTTCATGCTCTTTGCATTGTTTTTCAACCCTTTTTGATGTAGCGGAGGAAATGATGTGTTAGAAGTCTGTGTTGGGAAAGGGGCTGGCGTCAGAGACTGTTTTCTGCCACTTTCAACCCTCTGGGAATTCTTCAAAGTTCACAACAGTCAGTTTAGTCTCAGGCTATTTACCGTGCTGAAGTCTCTTGCTGGTAGCCTGAGAAACCTGTGGCCCTGACAAAACTTGAAGAGCCAGAGAAGGTTTGTAAAGAAAGCTAGTCCTGATTGTCTAGCCCTTACACAGGACCCCAGAGAGCTGCCTGGAAGGGAAGCTTCCAGGGGCCTCTGAGGACAGTAGGAGAGAGACTTCAGGGAGAGTTTTACCGTAGCAGTGCTGGAACTGGCCTGCAGAGTTGTTAGCAGTGACCACCTAAGAACCAGACAACTGCTTGACTCTCCATTTTATTTGAGTTAATTTTACATAAGTTGCCTCTGCAAATAAAGGGATTGAATTTGGCTCAAATCTTCAAGCAAACTTAATGAAACTTAGCTTTCATTAAGCTTCATGAACATTGATCTTCATCAAATGTTTGACTACAATGCAAGCACATCATGAAAGGACTGTGAAATTTGCATTATTTTGATGTCAAATCAAAAGTAGCCAGATGTGGCAAACGTATTCACAGATTAACTGTATTTTAAGCAAATGTGACCTGAATCTCAACCTTGGTTAAGAAAGTCCAGATCATTTGACTTTTGCATAGTTTGGAGTTTCATTAAAGTTTGTCCATACAGTTTACACTGTGAAATAAAGTGGCTTTGCAAAGCATTACTTGCATACAAGTTCTCCAAAGGAACAAGTTTGACCTCTCTTCATCCGTTTAGCCTTTTATCATTTTCTTTTCCCTTCCTCCCTCCAAGGGACCCCGTTCAGTTGACAGGCATTGAGCAAATCTTTCCTAAAGTGCAGGCAAAGGATAGCCCTCATCTGGCTTGCAGAGCAGCTCTCATCTCTTCCACCCTGCGTCCTGTATGAGCAGAGCTACATGCAGAGCCCTTTCTCCTCTTCCTTCTCTCCAGAACTGCAGAAGACACACCATGAGCAGAGGCTCCCACAGGGGAGGAAATTAGGCAACTGTATCACAGGGTCCCAGGTGGGAATTCTGTAACCCAAAGGAGTGAGGTAGTAGAGGGGGGAGAAGGGTGAGAGTAAGACTCCCCTTCTTCCTCCTACACATGCCTGAAACCTCAAAGCTCTTTCTGCTAGCCAGACACCCCTAACTCCAGTGTCTCTTTCATGTTTCCCTCATTGCACTAAAACCTCACTGCCAGCTTGAATTTTGCCTGCATGTTTGAGGAGCAGTAACTGGGGGTAGCTCTAAACATGCTTGATAGTTTCCTTACAGCAGTATTAGTCTGTGACACAGGAAACACTGGCGGTGTGTGAGATACCAGACAATGATGTATAAAATGGTTGCAAAAAAACCTCCCAAAATTCTAAACTTTTATAGGTGTTCCCTTGCCCTTGGCAGATATGGGTTACCATCTGTCTGCAGGCACAGAGACTAGCCAGCATCCAGCTGCAAAATGCCTAATTAAGGTGATTTGTAATTGTGTCAGTAGCATGTGTCTTACCCAATGTGGAGTATTTTACTGAGCATCCTCCTGGCTATCAAACAGCCTCTCCCGAGAGGGGTGGTCTAAACATCCTGTAACAGGCTGAAGATTCACTGAGGGAGAGTGTGAGAGAGAGAAATCTCTGTAGTCCACTAGTCACTGGCAGTCATGTGAGGAGGGACAAGCCATAGTTCTGATTCAAAATCTATTTTGGTACTTTATCCCTGAATTTTTCACATGAAGTTCATTAGCAGTCCTTGGGATGGTACTGTGAGGGTGCAACTGTTAGGCTGCAGGGACATGCTCCATCCCTTCTCCAGCTCTGTGACCTGCTGCAGTGAATCCCCTGGTGAAGTGCTGCCCCCAGGCCCTTAGGATATGACACCACAGTACTTCAGTCAGCTGTGGCATCCACTGCCCAAGCCAAACAGCTATACACTGGGTTAAAGAAGGCTGAGTGTTTCAGTTTCTCAACTCTTTGGTAGATCCCAGATCACACAGGACACCAATAGTTTACTGGAGAATGAGCCATGTTCTAGGTACATGTCCTAACCACTTAAAAAAAAATCCCTTTCTGACCTTAAATCCATTCATCCTGTGACAACACTTATGAATTCAGCCACTGGAGTGTGGCTTCAGGGAGCTACTGTATGCAGGCAAAGGAATTGCACTTTTCTGCTAATAGGTTCTTCGCGCAAGACCTTGGGACACCTCAAGGTGCCATAGACCCAGGCAGGTCCTTTGTGGATTGCTCAGTACCACTTATGCCTGAAAAATGATCCTTGTTGCTCTTGCTCTAGACTCACATTCTTTATCTGCATTTGCCAGCACCACAGAAAGCAGAGAAAGTGTAGCTTAAAAATGACTCGGAAGTGATTCCATGGTCATGTGGTGTGATGCTCTGGTTAGCCATCAAAGCGATCTGACTGAATGTCTACATTAAAAAAATCCACTGCATACGTTTTATTCCACTAGCTTAGCTGTAGCAACGTTTCTCTGCATATTTTTCTTCACAGCTGTTGTTTTTATTGGTGTCTACTAACCGAACACTTTTTTTTCATGGAAAGGGAAATGGGTCACCATTACCGGAACGCAGTTCAGGTCTCTGAAAGATGCTTCGGCTAGTTGTAATTGCAGAAGGAGAGACGTGGTCTGTGTGCTGAAGGCATTTGGGGTCACTTGGAGACTTGTGTTTGAAATAATAACTGTGCTTAGTGACAGGAGTTTTCTTAAAACATATAGAGGCCTCTTTTCTCACCAAATAAAATGTATGTTTTCACCATCTTGAGAAAAGAGGATATTTCTTTTACTCAAATTTTCAGTGGAAATTATGAATCATGAGGCACTATTCGACATGGGTGGCCATTTTCTTTAGTACGTCTATGTTTTCCGGTAAAGACCACACTTTTTTTCTTTAACCTTTAAACGGAAAGATTACCAACACACTTAGCAGGAAAGACAGGGCTTGTTTCATCTGGGTTGGATTCCTGATGGAGAAAAAGTTTCCTTTAGCTTTTGAAGCTGATGAGACAGATGTTGCGGTAGGAAATACTTCATACCTCTCTGCATTGGCTGCATGAAAAAGAAACAAGGAAATACAGAAAAGGTGACTCTTCAACTACAGGTGAAGAGGTGCTCATCAGCAGCTCTTGCACTCCCTCAATGTGGCTCCTTGGCCAGGCCAGACTGCTGCAGACTGCAGAGGGTGCCCCTGTCGGGGGCTGATCAGCTCCTTCACAGAAGGAGAAGCCATAGGTAATGGCTAGTGTACGGGAGGGCAGTGTCTCCATCAGACCTTTGTACAGGGATGAAGCCCCAGGCCAGGGAGTGTTCTGTTGAATAAATATATTGTGCTTGAAAGAGATCTTTATTTACTGGCTGCATGTTTTAGTCAGTCCCTTGAGTAAAAAACTTTGCTTTGGAAGCAAAGATACTTTTTGCTCTGGCAGTATGCCTTGAGAGTTGCTTATTGGTCTATTGTAGTCCATAGAAGTTACTGCCTGGCTAAGGTTTTGTCAAACAACTTCGTGGATGCCAGGTATTCTTCTGGAAGCTACCTGTCCTCACAGGCAATGTTTGCAATCTTTTACTTTTATTGCAAATGGGGACTGTGTCATGGTTGTGAGCTATTGCAAGCCCCCAAATCCTAAATCCTTTAATTTACTTTATCATCCTTACACTCCTGGAACCTACACATCCCTCTAACACGACCATGGCAATCTCTTTAATTTCTGTTTCATGACCACTGTATAACCAAGCAGGGGCTTCTGCCATGCGTCTCCCCTGAGCTTTCCCTTTCTGCGCAGATGAACTACTGTAAAGTCCTGCTACTGACAGCCTGATGCCCCAGAGTGCTTCCCATGCTGCAGGAGGGAAAGCCCGGCTGGGCCTCTGAAGCACAGGCCTTAAGAGGAGCCAGGGCATGGGATCAGGTAGATTTCCATGGAGCTGTGGTCGTGACTGAACAGCAGGGATATAGCCAGGAAAAGGGACGGAAATACAAGCATTGGTCTGGCTTTCAAGGATGTAATAGCTAGTAAGAGCAACCTAGGTATATCCCAGTTTCATGAGAGCAGCAGCACTAAGCTCTGATTCCACCTCTGACCCTTGTGGGGCTCTGTTGTCCCTTTGTCTCACGGTCACGGTCCTGCCCAGCTGTGTGGTAGCCCCATGCCAGCCTGATCAACAGGAGGATCCATAGATAGGAGGATCAACATAGGCACTTCTGCTGGCACTCAGCCAGGTGCTTACTACAATGTCCCCTGTTTCCCTTGGGCCCAAAAGAGCCTTAATGAGCAAATCCTGTCATTTTCTTTTGTCTTACAAAGGGAAAATAATTTGATTGAATAGACAAACACAAGTACCTCACATTTTGTGGAGGAAAGTAGCCAGCAAAAGGTCTGAGAATCCCAGTTTTGAGCTTCCTCCTCTAAAATTTGGCCTCAGTAGCCTGAAAAGCCTATGCAGAGTTCTCATACTCCATAGACTATGTTCAGTTAAACTGCCACCTTTGGAAGGCAATATGCTCCCTCCTGCTCTCATCAGCTGGTGCTAACATCATTTCCACTTTTCTCAGTGTTTCAGACATTTTTTCAGAAGAACCTTAGGGCAGCAAATGAGCCTTCTTTCTTGGCAGGGGGAAAGGGAATACCCTCTTGCAAGTCTTTGCACAATCCAGACATTAAATCCTGGCCTCAATTCTGAGAGATGGCAACAAACTATATAAGCTGCAGTGAAACTTGCTCCTGCAATGCACTGGGACAGAGGATGAAATATCATTGGTGATGGATTTGCCAACAGCATACTAAAAACTGGGAGGACTGATGCAGGATTTAATATGTGGAAGATGTTCGGTATTTCAAAGTTGTTAATGTTTGCAGTTTTTAAAAATGATTATGCTTGATGTGTGCAGCAGTTAAATCTTTCTTGTTGATAATCAGAGCTGATTTATCTCTTTTTAAAAATTGATCTGAAGCCATACAAGATCTTATGACTCCCAGGAGGAATTAAATAGCTCAGGCATACCCATTTAGATGAAGTTCACCCCCTGACCTCTTCTTCATATCTCCAGTTCATACCTGTCCAGTTCATTTTGCCAGAAAAGCTGTTTAATCCTTCCTATTCCTCCCTCTTCTCCAACCAACCCCCCACACTAAATTGAACTCATAATCATAGAACATAAATACAAATCTCAAAATTTCATCTCTCAAGGAAATGGGAAATTTTTATGACAGTGGGTAGACTGCTATAGCAATGATGGACTGGACAACTCAAAGGACTTGGGTATATAGAGTGTCTCATTGCAGTTAAAGTCAAACCAAAGGCAAAGACTTAGATCCAGCTCCCCAGTAAACCTTGTATGGGCAGAAGTCCCCACTAACTGATTGGATTTATTTTTATAAGTTATAATTAAATAATTTCAATGACCTGTGTTTTTCCTATTTTTATTATTGCTGTGTTCTTCTGCATGGCAACTTATAGGTTCACATGCATAAGGGACTTTCCACATTGTAAAACACTTTGTGAATAACAGTGTACGATATCTTCAGTACAGATCCTCATTTGGATTCATTTGTTTGTTTTACTCTAGTTCAAGAGCCTCTTTTCCCCAGCCTGAAATAACCTTTGTAAAAGTCTGTAAGAAGTATTATAGAATTTAAAACTACTTGAACTTTGAAGTTAACGAAATACCTGTACTAAGGGAAAGTGACCCACAACATTTCATAGTGTCATTTCATTCCCAGTGCTATATATTAAGTACAAAATGGCAATCTTGAATCTAATCATTAAACTGCAAGAGTATTCAGATTTGGGTTCATAATTCAGGCTGGGAAGACAAGCTTGCAAAATACGTATCGAGGTTTGGATTTCAAACCACCTCAAGATATGCAGGTGTTCAAATTATGATATTCTTGTCATTTATCCTTCCCTAAATTTTGGAGTAGCCATAGTTGTCATCCTTAACATCTTTCACCTGTTCACATTAGATCATACTATCTGTTGAGCAAGATTAAGTTTGCTCAAGCTGTAAAATTTTATTTCAGTTCTTAACCTTCAAGGAGATTATGAGTAGATTTTTGCCGTACATACCTATTTGGTTTACTGACTTACTGACCTCATACACTCCATGCTGGCACAGACTGGGAAGATATAAAGGGCATTACTGGGTGTAAATACATGTGGGGCAACTTACAGCAATGATAAATCAGAAAGGCTGAAAGCATCTTACTGATACTGAATCTTACGTTACATGTTGTATGACAGAAACTGGTTTTACACGAACACTGTTGTTAGGGATTCAGCTCCTGGAAAAGCCCTAGCCAAAATACTTTTTTGGTCATATGCCCCATAAAGCAATAGAAGGCAAAGATGGAGAGGGACAGGTTGCAGAACCCCCCTCACGGACTGTTGTGCAATGCTAAAATTTCTGTTACAATCCTAAACCATTATGTAGCAAACAGAGAAAACATAGGTTGAGATTATGTCTTAGTCATTTATTTTACCCTCAAACCTCTGATTTCCTGGACATTATTTGGAAGTTACTCATGCTTCTGCTTGTCTTGAAAGTGGATTTTTTCAGTTGGCTGAAATATTCTTACTTGTTTTTTTTTTCCTCTGCTAAAATGGTCTTTTCCCAAAACTGGGAGTTTCCAAAGAGAGTTTTTATTTTTTGAAATGCTGACCTGTTAGAATATCAGGCTTTTTGTTTATTCTTATTGACTCCTTTTTTGTTTTCTTCTATTTTAATCCTTTCTTGTCACACAGTCTATAGACTCAGCTCATGTTAATTTTTTCATGTTTTTTTTTCTCATTCTGCCATCCTTTATCTTCTTCCAGCTCCTTCTGATATGGAGGTTTTGAAGAATGGCAGAAAGAAACTGAAAAATGTCCCAAAATAATCCTGAACTTTATCTGTATACTGCATAAGGGATTAAAAGAAAGGAAGAAGAGATGGGACAATACAAAAAAAGTCTTTCTCATGAAAATAAAAGGAAACAAAGAGATCCAAACAGTGTCATTACCTCACTGCATAGAAACAGATCCAAATTTTTGGTTTTCACTTTTTTTATATTTTTTTTTTCCTTAGTCCTTTTCCTGTTTCCCACTGAGATGCTATACAGGGTTAAATTGCCCCGTACTCTCTCCCCATTGCACTGTGGATTTTATAGAGCTTATTTCTTTCACGCGACATGCATGCATGCCTAAACTTTCTTATGGACACATATGGCATAATAAAAAATGTTTTATTAAGAATAAAAATCTCTTTTTCCAAAAAGAAAGCAGTGATGGAACCTGAGACTTCCAAAAGCTTTGTTACAATGAGTATAAATCATTTATCTCTCCAGAGTAGAACGTATGTATTTTGAACTACCTTGTTCAGACTTTCATCATTTGTCCTTTATCCAGCAGCATCTCAAGGCAAACCTCAAATTTTTCCTGCTTTCAGAAACTCTTTATTCCTTGAATTTCCTTTTCAGTCTGGTGAAAGGTTCCAGGGGATAGGACTCTCCACTGTTACATAGGATCTTGCATCCAGCATTTCTCATAGGCAGTAGAGGTTAGCTATTTTCACCAATAATTTTCAAAGGCAGTAATTGTCAAAGGCAATAATTTTCAAAGGCAATAATTTCACCAATACTTTTTTTAAATGGTAAAATCAGTGTATTTGTGGATGTACAGAGGAGAGTTTTGTTTGCTGCAGATGTCAAGTAATTTGGCAAAGTTTATGTGTCAGAACAACAGGAGAGAATGTAATGTTACCCAACACGCCAGAGTGCCCCTCTACATCTCTGCCTAGGAGCTAGTTATCTAAGCAGGGTACCCACTGTGAAATTGGCAGTCCCCACTTCATTTGATACTTCACTCATTTCCCCTTTGCTTAATGTCACAGTTAACAATTTGCACCTTCTCTCTGCAATACTTCTACGTATTTAGGTGTTTGTTGAGGAAAACCCTGTTCTTGACATACCAGCTTATGTCCTCTTCATGCCTGACAGTCCCTGTTTGCCCTATCAAATTTGAAACCAGCCGTCTGTTTGCCAGACAAGCAGGCTATGTATCTTTCACAATAGTGTCCTCTGACCGATATTTGTTTTTTCAATGAATTACAGAGAGACTCAGAATCAATGCACCGCTCTGCTTCCAGCAGCCAAATGGTGTCTGGCATCATATTCAGGCTGGATTCCCAGTTGGTCATTTATGGTCAGAGTTTTGATGGATTTCACAAGGAGCATGAAGGATTGATCATTTCATTCATACTGAAGGCTCTGAGCAATTTGAGGCAGGTCAAGTAACCCCTGAACCCACTGGGGAAGTGGTAAAGGTTTCATGTCAAACCACAAGAGGAAGATAATTGCAATGCAGAGTCCATGAATATACTGGCCTTATGGACTGTGTAGTATTTGTGCTGCAAGACATGTGAATAGGAGAGATCATGCCTCCTAGTTTAGGGACTGATCCTGCAGGTTTGAACTGATTTAAAGAACAATTGCAGTCTTGAAAGTAATATATTCCTCTGTTAGTAAAAGAATTCAGAATTTAATTAAATAAGAGGAGCCCCAAGGTGTGAATGGCAAAGATGTATTGATAGCACAAATATGAAAAATGCAGATGCGCATACTTGAGGTACTGTGTCACAGTGAAGTCTCTGCTGTGCTCTCTCAGGTTTTGCTCCCCTGCTGTCACACAGCTTGGTGCAGGAGAGCATGTGTGCATACCGCACTCTCCTAGTGTGGTGCTAAGAAGTTTGACAGTGAATCTGAGGATGAATTGATAGCATCAGGCTAAACTAGCCCTAACAAAAGGGCATGTGCAATACATCAACCATGCTTCATGGCTGTGCCACAAGGATTGGCATTGGAGGTAGTCTTTTTTTTTTTTGTCCCCAGTGGAAAGTTTATCATAAAGGAGACTGTAGAAAATAGAAGTTCCCTCTGTAGCAGCACTACAGGAATCTACTCTCAAGCAAACTCACTACATTTTCTTCAACTAAAAGCTGACATCTTTAACACATTGTTAGCACTTCATGTACAAGTCAGTGGATCAGGCAGTGTGCCACTTACTTAACACACAAGGCTAGAGCAAAACACAGCTCAGAACAGTACTAGAGTGGGTGTCTCGTGACTGAGCGCACAAGAGCTCAGGGAGGCTGGGAAAGGTGAGGAAATGCTAATTTCCCATTGTTCAGGTTCAAGTAGCTGAACTGCCGCCAGAATTTCCATGCCACAAGCAACTTATACCTGGAACAGGAATGGAGAATTAGTTACATGCAACCCCCATACATCTGAATCAGTCTAAATTCTGCTTCTGTTCTGTATCCCAAACTACTTCTGGCTACTATGCAAGGGCTTAAGTAGTTAGGAAGTTCCTCATTCTCTACAGATTATTTGCTGTTAGCCAGTAACACTCAGTAAATCTAACAAATCACTTCCCCAGAGAGATTTTGGGTACCACGCCTCATCTGAAGAATCTGAATGGAACAGTTTCACATCTCTTCCTCAAGCATAAGATCATTACTTTGCACTGATGTGAAGCAGTTGCATTTCTAGGAACCAGCCCACCATTCTGATTCAAAAGGTTTCCAGAGATTTTGCTTTTTATTTCCCCTTCCTGCTATGTGGCAGCATGAACTCCATTATCAAGCTATTGTAACAATCTCACCCACCCACCCACCATCAATTGGAGACACAGCAAGCAGCCCTTTCCCTCCCAGAGAAAGCCTTGCAACAGATACAAGCAGAGTACAACTAGGCTTAATACAACCTCAGATTCTTGTTTTTTTAGCTGCATTCACTGCTGCCATGGGCATGTATTCACTGTTGTACTCATGGGAGTTGGATTCACACTGCTGATTCTGCAAACAGAGAGAAAATACCATGAATTTAATTTGTGGTCACTAACCTTCGCCACTCCTTCCTTTGTTCTTTAAGTAGGGCAGTTATTCTGACTTTTCAGTGGGAATATTAAAGTCAGACTAGACAGACACTCACGTAGAAAACTTGGAATAAAACAAACTGAAAATGAAAAACACACATCGTCCGAAAGAATAACTAATGTCCATGGTCTCCTTTCTTTCCTGAGCCAACTGGTTCTTTGTTGAAGTGATTTTGCTCCAGAACAGAGCTGGAATTGCTCCACTGATGATTTGTTTCCCCTTCTTGAAGAAAACAATCAGGTGAATTGCTTACCAAAGTAATTTTGCTGACCTGTGCAGCATTTCTCCTCTTTCCTTTGATTCCCAGCCTTTAAATCAATAAACAATTCTGTCTTAGAAAAATTAAATCTGAGCTGCTGTCATCAATGACTGAATTCCAGTGGTAAATTAACAACTCAGTCTCTTTGTCAAAAAACACATCACGTACTGAGTTAGTATGTGCCTGTCCCACCCTCTAAATCTCATTAAATCAAGTTCCCCATCCAAGACCCTTGGAAGGAGGGTTGTGCAGAATCTCATAGACTTGCTTACCTTGTTCCTTAAGCAACAGGCTACGGCACAGCAGATACAGGAAATCATGGCAAACAGGATCAGGCCAATAATTATCCATGACATGAGTCCCAGTGAAATGCAGTCTTCCTTATCTGGAGATGGGGAGGCAAAAAAGTCATTACTGATAATTTGCTTTTTCCCCCCCTAGAGATAACTTTTCAAATTCTTTCCCCTCTTCTCTTCATATTAATAAAATAGCAAAAGTGAGCTCTGGAGAAGGATTTTCCTGAGGTGAAAAGCCACCTTGGAAAAGTGTATTCAGCAGGAAGCAGAACATTGCAATTTTCCAGAAGGAGAGGTGAAACTGTTGGTACACAGGGCTAAAAGTGTAGACTGAAAAGCAACAAAGCCAGGCTTGAGAGCATGATGGTATTTCAGATCTGAGCAATGCTTAAGCTTACATTCAGTGAATACCACAGGTGATTTAAGGGCTGCCTGGTCAAAAGAATGGTGGACTTTGGCAGTCATGTTTGGATAGGAAGGCAAGCTGAGGGACACAAGATTACCCTTGCCCAGATCAAGGAGAAAATGTGATAGGGCATGAAACATCTGGCAATAGCTATGAGCATCTGGCTATCCGTACAAATGGAAACGGACAGCTTTGGGAAACACTGCAGACAAAAAAAGGACATCACAGCTTGATTCTGAGAAGCTGTTTTAAGTTCAGAGAGGGCTGAGAGATAATTTGACCCAACCACATAATTTTAGCCTTAGTATTTCAGCTTCTATCTTTGTTTAGTCCTGGTGTTGAGAGATACAAAAAGATAGCAAGGGAAGGACAACAGGCAGTACCATGTTGTAGCTGAACTATATGGAGAACCAAGAAGGGGTATGAGCAAAACCACTAACTCTTTCAGCTTAATATACCAAAGAGCCACTGAGTGAAAGGCAATTCAAAATTAAAGCCTGTGCAACAAGTCTTCTGAAGTTAGTCCAAGCCCTTCTCAGTAAAAGGCAAAAAAGTCTCAGCAGTTGCAGATCTCTTTTGTTCTAAGAAGGCTCTAAAGCTGAAGGCCTGTTTCAGAGAGGTAAGCACCATCTTCTTCACATCAGAGTTCCATATACCACTGCTAGCACAGATATTTGACTGCTGATGTTTTTTTTATCCTAGGCACATGAAGATAGCTCTCAGAATGGATTTTTTTCCCCAGCTAGAAATAATCTAACATTTGCATTCAGCAGCTTGGAAAATGGACAATCAGAAATTTCTGCTGCAGGCAAAGGTGGGACTGCAGTACTCCAGAAGATGTAGTCTAGCTAGCTTGGGTGCCACCAACAATATGCAGAGCTCAGCATGGCCTGCAAAACCTGCCCAAGAAGATGAATAAATATGAAGAGGCCATGCTGAGCAGTCTGCCAACACAGCTCCACTGTTACCAGCCCCCTGCTAAGTAGTTTTAAGCTGTCTTGGAAAACTGTGCAGACTCTAGTCACATTTTTCACTGCAGCATAGCTATGCCCAGTGTCTACTTATCAGTAAACTGAAGTGAAGGGAGAAGAGAAGTAAACTTACCTTGGATGTACAAATAGGTTTCTTTCAGACGGCAATCTATGTAAGGAGGGGGTAAGAACATCTCCAGGCAGTAGGTATAAATGTCAATGTGCTTTCTTTCCAGATTTTTAAGAATGAAAGTGGTGCTGCTATTTGAATGCTCTGTCTGACAGTAGGTGACATTACTCTTGGGGATAACTTTCTCCTCGCTCAAATGGAGTGCACAGATCTCCTTCTTTTCATGCCCTTTGAAGAGGGTCATGCTGAACTCACTCACATTTTTGGGGTTGGGGAATGTGAACTTGAAGTTTCCATTTTCAAATTCTACCATCACCTGGGAGTCAGAGACATGAGGCTGATCTGAAGACAAAAAAACAATATGTACAGTCACTCACATAGCAATGAAAAGAATCCCTAAAATGTTAAGAAATTCATTTAAATAAAGCAAGTGAACCATGTGATTGAAACTTCAGGCATGTAGGTACTCAGAATAGTCTGGCTGTGGAAAGCGGCCTGTACAATGAGATACCAGTGCATCATTCTGGTCATGTCAGACATTACTGAGAAAATAAATGAGATGAGATAAAACCTGGCCTGTTATCTGCTATAAGGCTGGAGAGGTCACTGTTAGCATTGGATCAGTGAGTTACTTGATAATGTTTAAAGGCCCCCTTGGACCAAACACTATATGGACATGTAATACCTGCCTCAGACTGATTGTCCTATTCATAGATAAAACAAGGTGGGACAAAGATGATGATAATTATCTCTGGTTTATGGTTCATAATCTCCACCCTAATGATGTAGCTGAAAACTTAAAATGGGATGTGAACCCCAAACTCCTACATAAGTGCCTTAACCACAAGACCTAACTTTCCTTTCTAGAGTAGATACTGGTTTGAGGCATGACATAAAGTTTAAACCTAATTACTTAGATGGCTATAGCACCTTCAACACTAACATAATGGGAGGAGTTGAGGACAAATGTCACTTTGTGCATGCACCCACACGCAATCCAAAAATCCCATTTGACCTTCCCAAAGACTGTCTGAAAAACTCTCAGATGTTGTGCAACTCTCATTTTGCAAATTTCTTGGAGCAAAAAGAAAGAAAACTGACCGAGGCCCTCCTGCTACCTCACAGTTTGACTTTGTAAAGTCAGCAACCAATAGCATGGGAAACTCCCTCAGACAAAAATGTGTTAAAGTGTGCTGTAAAAAAAAAAGACAATTTTTTTTTTCAAGGGCAGTATTTTCTGATCTAGAAAGGCATTTAAAACCATAAACCAAATTATGCAAATGTGTCTTACCTATATTTTTGCACGGTCTTGACGAGCAGCTATCAACTCCTGAAAAATACAAAATTGTTTCCTGTTTAAAATTCAAGAAGAGAGATGCAGGAACAGGGGCTGAGCCATGCTGAAGTTATTTTCTAATTTGTGTTATTAGCCTATCTGATCCTGTCTGTGCTACGCTATAAAATCATATGATGTGATAAAAGCACAAAATATAAAAATCAAAGTAGAAAAAAAATGCAGAGCATGAATTAATATTGATCTTGCATATAGCATTTGCAAATTCTTAAAACACCTCTGCAAAGTAATAGATGTACTTCATAAATAGAAGCTGAGATGAAAGTAAAATTTCCCCCCAAATACTGAGGAGATCTGCCCCCAAATAAAAGAGCATACTTTTGATTTCTCATTAATCCAGAGTCTGCAATGAGCCAGCATTATACTTTGTTTCCAGACCAAAGTGCTCATTTCAGTCTATGTTCATTCTGTTTCCCCCACTGCTCAACACCGCATCAAAACATCTTCTTATGGCACATCCAGAATGAATATCTGGAAGATGCTCCAATACATACAGCAAGAAAATCTTCAAGTAATGCATACGGTTTTGTTCCTTTTTCAATAGCAACATTTTCTCTACATGATTATCAAACTGCATTCAGTCCATTGTGCGTAGGCAGCCCCCATTACAGGAGACAGGCACATTTTTAGTAATTGTTCTGGATTTGTTTTTTAAGCCACTGCCTCCTTCACCACCCACTATGGCAATACTGAGAGTGGAATTTCCTGGCTGGGTTGGTGGCATGTACCGCTTTGAAATGGTTTGTATGTCAGTACTGGCAGCATAGCACAGCCCGATAGTGCTTCATTTGGAATTTTTCTTTTTGCAGTGCCCTAAAACTAAAGGTACAGACAGGTACACAGACAAGTAGAAAAAAACCTGTATATGCTTTTCCTGTTTTCTGGTAGCCTGAGTAAGTTCTTCAGAGGCTACTTAGATTGAAATATACACTACATCAGGATTTTATGATGCTAAGGAAATACGAGGCAAATACTTAAAGACTTTGATGCACCATCCTGTTCTTCTTACTGCTACGTGGTAGTCTAGATCCACACAGAGTAGGTCCCCAACTGTGCCAGGTATTGCACTGATTACACAGTATAAATAATATTTTTCCCAAGGCACCAGTTATCTTTGTCATCCAGCGTGCATATGCACAGGGACAGAAGATTATTCTCATTTGGGTACCTTTGTATGCTCTGAACTCTTTCTGGATGGAGGCAATCTTTTAGTGTTCATGCTTTTTCCTTCTTTGAATTCTTGCTCCCCAATTACCACCATTGGCAAGGGCATTGCAATGAATGATACTCATTTGAAATATTTTTAGTATGATACATAAGCTAATGGACTTCTGGAAGATGCTTTGCAATGCTCAGTTGGAAAGCAATAGAAACTGTTATCCCTTTTTGATTGATTTACCCTCTTCCTAGTTATCACATTCTTCCTGGTTTACTGTGCACAGTCAGCACCGTTATCTAATTCAGTGACAGTTCTAATATCTGTACTTCTCTCAGGACTGTTACTTAAGTGTGTGATAACAGACAAGGTATTTGGCATCTTGTACCACTGGTGTGAAGATAAGACAGACAAAACGCACAACTCGCCAACCCACAGTGAAATAGAGCTCTAGATATGCTGAAGGCACAGATACAGAAAGTGCAAACCCTCATAATGGTACATAGTCTGAAAAGCCGAAATCAAAGGTCAAATAAAGAAACAGTTCTTGATGACTTGCAAGTTGCATGGTGAGAGAAAACAGCTGCTATGAGAACAGCATTTGAAATAAAGGTCTTTTAAAATGCTCTGTAGTTTGATGGCCTGTAGTTTGGTAACATATACCTTTAAAATTAGGCCCAACAGCAGACAAATTATTTAGGGAAGGGAAGAAAAAAAAAGTGTATTGATATCGCAGAAGCTAGGGAGTATGGTGAACATGTAAGCTGACCTGATATTTTTGAGAAGCATCCACCTGTAGCTGAGACCTCTACATTCATCACTGGTCATCTGAGAGGAGAGGCAGATGCTGACTCTGTCGGGGCAGCTACAGAGCCAAGTGGTGCCATATTCCCCCAATGCCCCAGGGGAGCATGGGGCTACTCTACTCTGAGCGCTAAAGCAACAGCTTTGAATTTCATTTCTCTGTCTCTGAGAATAGTTCAATTTTGCTGTTAGCTGATGAAATCGCCCTTTCATACTGGGTGGTTTAAAATGTTTGTCAGAGATCATGGTTTTAATCCTTGTTTTTAATGGAAAAGGGCAGAGAGAGGTCATTAAGCATGTAGTTCATGTGACCTTGTGGCAAGCTGAAAGATCGTTTTGTATCCTCTCAGGCCCAGAAGCCTTAACTGCCTATTTTCAAGAAAGACTCAGTAATGTATTTCTCTGAATGAACATTTTGGTAAATGTGATGCAATTAGTATTCCTCTGAAACAAGTGACCGTATAGAAGAGTATGCTTAGCATAGTATAAAGGGAGCACATTTTAAAATTATATTAACAATGCCTGAGATTAAAACACAAAATTGTCTACATGGATGACCACAATGGGTGAGAGCTGATATGAATTTCCAACTCACTAGCTATTCTGCATCAGCTCCTAATGTGAATGCTCTCACTGCATACTAAAAGGTGGCTTATTCCCCGCTCCCTGTGCCTGATTGCTGTTCTCCTGTGCCCATTTGTACCAGTTCATTCCTAGGGTAATCCTATGGATCTCTAACACTGTGGTTAATGGCCAGACACATTTGGGACGTCATTTGCCAAGCTACAGTCAGAATAAATGTACATTTAGTGGGATGGGAGATAGGAAACTGGGGTTTAAATGTCCAATAATATTGAGAGATTCACTCACTAAACCTTCCTAATACTACCTCAAAAAATATGTGAATGAAAGACTACATCACCTGTAGTCTACATCATTATTGTTGGAAATGAACAGAAGAATCTCACTGGTTCAGTAGTAAATATGCTTAGATTTGTCCTTAAGGTTCCTTTTTGGTATTTTTCATAAAAGAACTAATTCAATTGCATATGAGGGTTTTGAGACAAGAGGAAACAAATCTTTCATTCATTTCATAGTAGTGTCACGCTGTGGAGTTGTGTAGAGTTGTTCCTGGCTCACCTCATGTGAAGCAGAGTGTCAAGACAAATATTGTGGTTCAGATGTGAATCCAAGAGATGAACATGTATATGAAAGTAACTTCTTGCTATGTTAAACTATGAAAGAGTGTGTGTGTACATTCTACATATAAGTGTATTTACAGTCATGTACATTTCAGTCTCCATTTCATCTTTACTGCAGTGGGAACGCACTTTGGCAGAGGTTTGAGAATTTCTATGGTAGTGTACTTGGACACTGAGGCCAATGGAAGGGGGGTTATTTTCATTTTAATGGGATTGCAATTTTGAGCTTTCTGGTTGCTCTTTGGCAGACCCAATGTTATTTGCAAACATCACCAATCCATTAAGCATTTTGGTCCTAACAGAAGTTTAAAAACCACTTTTGATTAATTTTAAAACTTGGGGTTTAGGGTAGGAGGATAGAATACTCTTGCTTGGTTTTCTTGCTGTTTGTTTTATCTGCCCCAGCTCTCAGAAAACTAATTAGCTGACAAAAAGAACAAGCATAATTTCACTTGGGTGTGTTTGCCTCTGAAGATGAGCAGGGAGAGTGCAGACCCTGCTTTTAAAACAACACATTTGTTTTGTTAATACTAAATGCATAATGAAACCACACATAGTTTTTTAAGTTGCTATAGCTTTGCTCTTTCAAGGCACTCTGAAAGATGACACAGTCAATTCAATGTCATTAGTCATATGCCTAAAACTAACATGTTCCTATCTTTCAAGAATCAAGATTAAGAGAGGAAAACAGTGCTTCTGGCCAAAGCAAGTAATGGCCAGAATTACTCTAGGAAGCCATCTATAATCTGAATTATTTCTATGGTATAATATATGTTGTGAAATATGGAAACGCTTATAAAATATACCACTAACACAGCAGCCATTGTTGATAATATTTCAGACACCCTTCTAAGAAATGACCATGACTTCCTCCTGTATTGACAACAGGAGATCTGTGGGTGAACAGTGATAATGCTTTGCAAATGTCGGCATGCAAAAGCTAATGTGCAAAGTTTCATAGCAAGGGCCTCAAGTGCTGTGGAATCCTACAGCTCTGTACTCCAAAATCCCATTGCCTGTGTTCCTCTACAGGCACCAGAGAGGCTCCATGCTCTTACAAACAATTTCTTTATCATGATTGGGTTATCAATTCATAATACACATATACACACATATATCACCCTCTGTGACCTGTTTACATTGAATAAAACTATCCATAGATCACAAGTAGGGCTTGCTAACTGCTAAGTCAACCCCCCCCCCCTAAAATCTCAGAAGTTACTCTGCTTTTACTCCCCAAAAATTGCCACAGTGCTCGGCAGCACTCTCTGGAGTGCTAGCTCCTTCTCTAAATGAGATTATCATGCTAATGTGTCTTACATCAAGCTGATCTTTTACAGCCCTTTTCTTTTTAGCAAGAATTATAATAATTAGTACTTTTTATGCTGAAAGCACTGTAAGGTAAAAAACCTGAGAGATACTATTTCTTGTTACAGGCAGTCTCTTTCTCCTGCCCTCTCCTCTCCCCAGCCCCCTGCCGAAATCCTATCCTCCATATTTGAAGGAAGGGAGAAAGAAGGGAGAAATGCCGGTATCAGAACAATTATTTGCACCCTTAAAACTGAAGCCTATTTTTTCCCACAAGGAATGGCCTTTTAGATAGCTCCAGCCACATGTAAGAGCATGCTCATCAAGTATACTTGCTAAGTTGACTAGCTGAGAAATATTTAACCAAATTGATAGGATTTTTTGCTAGTAGATTTAAAAATAGGAGAAAAAGAGCAGCTCATGTCCCTTTAGAGATACTGATCACAATCCTCCTTCCCTGTGATTTCACCCATCTTTTCAATCTATCTGAAAACTCAGTAGACTATTGCTGTATTAGTTAACCTTCAGAAGGGTATCTGCATTGCCTAAAGAGCTGGAAACTGGTTTTTATTTAAATGAAAGCTTAAATTCTGTATGAAACCTCAGGAGTACTTAAATTTTACAGGGGGACTTGAAACCTATCCTGTATCACTAGAATATCAGAAGCAAATCTATTCAATAGTCCTTGGCATGACCTTCAAAGGAACATGTTTAGATGGTCCTTAGTAACTGTGCGCACTAAATCTCAGGTCTTACTTATATGATGCATCGTACCAAATCCTTGGACAGTATATGTATGAAAAAAAAGACTCTTCTTAATCAGATATTATCTGTATTTCCATCCTGGCCCAGTAATATGTGGGTTTCAGAGAGATAAATGCGAGCTCTGGTATTTTACTTTGCGTAGCTGTGATAAAACACTGAATCTTGTAAAACACTACATCCATGTTTATGGCTGGACTGAGATCAGCACTGTCACCATGCCCCTTCTCAAACACAGCATTAGGAATGCTATGCTTCCTTTTAAGTCAGTCTGTGTTTCAAGCCTGCACCAAAATGATCTCATCTGCTTTTCCATGCCATATACATTTTTCATAGTATAAAAATTCCCTGCGCAAACAAAAGCAGGTTTAATATCAATAACTTGGCTTCTCTTTATTAAGCCATTCACCGTCGCTACTATAAGACCTTATGCCCAGCAAGGGAAGCTGGCTGGAGCACTACAGTCTAAACAGCTAGAGGGTAACACTGAGCAGATGAGCTAAAGAATATAAACAACGAGAACTTGTAGTTCTTAGTTTCAGAGCAAATGCCCTGTGCTGGCAGGAATTCTCTTCCCACCAACTCTAGTGATGTTAAAGTTGAGAGTAGTCTTTTTGCAGCTGTTTCCCTTAATTACCTCTATTCCTCCAACCCCTTGCTATCATGCCTCATTTACTGTCTCCTGTCATTGGGTGGGTTATATTCCATAGAGACATCTAGTGCAAGGAGAATAATCCAAAATGCTACTCACCGTACAGGGCTTCAAACTGAAAGCAGAGGACACAGAAAGTTACAGCCACCGACTTCATGCTTGCCTGACACAGATGCACCAGCCTTCTGTCTACTGTGAAGGAAGAATAAAGGAAGAATTCATGGGTAGAAAAGGAAGTGGTTTGTGGGCAATGGGGGAAATTATATGATAATCAGAAGGACTTTTTAATTTAACCCCTGACTACGTTATAGCTATGTCAGCATTAGCTGTCGCCCACACCTGTGGAGTTTGCTGCTTTTTTTTTTTTTTCCTACCTCACGGCTTGCTGTCACAGACAGGAAGGCGAAAGATTTTCTGACATTACATTTGATGTTCACTTCTGCAAAGACTGTTTCTGGTTAAATCTATCATGATAGAGACTACAGTCATCTACAGTGCACTTCCTGCAGATGGCCCATAGTGAGAAACTTGTTCATTAAATTAACTTACAATATATGCATATTTTCAACTGGCAACCTGGTTTCTCCCCACCAGTTTCAGCTGGTCTTACGTAACTGATGGTCTTGCTCTATGTGGAAACCGTTCATTAGTAGGGTAGGAGTCTCTTGTGTGTCCTGGTCCTGGAATTCGTTGGAAGAACATGTCCAAATTGCAGAAGGATCCCCTCAGCCCTGTGACTTCCTGGGGGCTCACTCCGACATAAGACTTCCACCCTGGAGGTCAGGCTTGCTCTGCGTGGACATGAGAAACTTCATGCGGCTCTGTGAGAGGAGGAGATCTGACCCAGCACCCTAGGGCCTTAGGTCAAAAGTTTCTCTCCTTCCCTCTCCCTGCTTTTGTGCAGCACACTCTATTCTGGCCTGCTATCCATCTGTATTCTGGGAATGTTTTAGGACCCTTTGGGATTACATGTTCTACAATCATTTAGAACTGGCTGTTTATTTATGCCTATAATACTAATTTTAGCGCAGATAACATGCTGGAAAAGCAGCTTCTAAATCATGTTTAACATATTAGATGCAGTTAGTATTTCTGATTGCACAAAGAGAAGACGCAAAGGACTAATAGTGGTGCCTGACAGACACTCCTGGGGTTGAGTCCTTGTAATGGTCATGCAGTGGTACCAAATAATTTGTGAATAACAGGACTGGGTTACAGATTCACTCCTACTTTGTACTGTGTGAATACATCTTCACGTGTTGGTTTACTCTTCCTTAAAAAGTGATTTAATTTCTTTCACTACTACTGCTAAAGATCCGTTCACATGAACACTGGCAGAGTTTTACTCTCTTCAAATCTTTGCAAAGCCCTGCAAATCTTTGCCTTTTGTTAAATTAAAATCAGAGCTAAGCCTGAGTCGAGTCAGGATTTGATCTAAATTTTCAGCTCGGGTGTCTGGAGCCAAACTTAAGCAACTCTAACTAGAGAAAGTTTCTGCAGTATACTTTTAATTCAGAAGCTCAAGAGTAATATATGGAGGTTCAAGCAATGATAAAGCTGAAAAAGATACATCCAACTCCTGAGCTTTGCCTATGAAGTTATGACCCACATTGCTATCTACTGAGGTTCCAGGTAGGACCACCTTTCCCATCCCCCATAACAACTTACGGGAAGTGCTGAAACAACAGAGCAGCCCTCTCCTGGAACAGGACCTTTATTGTCCCCCAAGTAAGCCAAAGACAAGCAGCCAGAAAGGCTTATAGTAAAAAGAGCTGCTGCTGCTGCTACAAAATTAAGGGAGGAAGAGAATCATGTGTAAAGTACCCCCACCCACACCTTTGGGAGAGCGTGCTGACAACACACCAAGGATTGAGTCCCTACAAAGCCTACTGCTGGCTGGGAAGGCCAATAAAGGTGTAGGGGAATGTACTCCTTCGAGCAAATTTGTAGCTATTTTATGTGAAAACAAGCTTTAAAATGAATCAGTATTGTTAGGGTTCAAAAATGTGTTGTCTTTCTTAAAAATGTAAACATTTTGCCAGGAAAGTAATTTTGATAGAGAAGAGATTTTTTTTTTAATCAATATAGTTATTTTGGAGCAACTTACTCCTTCCCTCACCTCTCTGTGACCTTATCAGTTATACCAATGCAGAGGTGATTAATACACATCTATTTCCCTCCTGGGGTAAGAATAGCTAGCAGCATAGCTTGGTTGGCATAGATCTCACTACAACAATTGGAGCAAGACCCACTCTCCAGTAAACAGTTTGTATTTGTCCTCTCTCTCTCCTGTCATTATAGCCTCAAGTCTGGAATTACGCCTTCTCCTTTTCTGCTTCCTGGCGCTTGGGATTGCTAGAACACACTGCTCCCTTTGTTTCAAAAGAGTCCAGCCCAGGGTACACTTTGGGGTACGTTTGGCAGCACTCTGAAGTTTGATCTAGACAGTGATTTCTTTTGGTGGTTGAGTGTATTTGATGATGAGCCAGCAGAGCCTGGGGCACTCACAGTATATGTTCACAAGCTAAGAGACACAAAGTCTAGCTCAGGGCCAAGTGTGAGGGATGCTAACCTTCTAGTCCCACACCAACAGAGACTCCTCTGTTGCCTTTCAATCTTTCTGTCTTTGCCTCCCTCCTCTGTCAGTGCTTACCTACTTCACAAAGACATCGTGACTGCAATTTGGAAATGTTTCTTGCAAATACTACGGTTGGTTACAGTTAACCACCTGGGACAAGCAGTCTATTTCCACAACACGCTTCCTATAACTGCAACTATTTTTGCTCACAAACACGTGTTTCCTTTTTCCACCCTCACTCATTTCTCTTCTCTTTGTCGTGATTTTCACTCTCTCACCTACATACACCTCTCAGAGCTGACTTCTTTCCTCCTCTAACCTGACTGTGCCCCAGTCCCTGTCTACCCTTCTCCTCAAGCAGAGGCTGCCCTTCAGCATGTGCAGTAACTCCTTTCTGGAATGTGGCTTCTCCCTCCCGCAAGCCCCATTCTTTCTTCGTGTCCTACCCCCAACACTACCCTACAGTGATAAATTCCTTTTTCTCCTATCATCTCGCTTCTGACTTGCCATCACTGACTATTAACAACCTGGAAAATCCGTATGGGCATTTTTATGCCTTTAAAAATGCATCCAGTGGTACACCCAGTTCCAAAGAGAAACAGACTTGCTCATCCCTTGGTCCATACACCAGTGTTCTCTACCACACGATTTTCAATGCTTCTCCCTTCTAACTCCAAGCGACTCAGGAAACAACACTTCTGCTGCTTCCCTAAAGAGACTGATTCACAGCAGAGATTTTCCCTGTGATGCATGATGTATATTTTTCTTTGCTCTGTTTAGTCACATAACTCTCATGACCCACATTGCGATCTACTGAGGTTCCAGGTAGGACCACCTAGGTTAGGGTTATCACCCTAAACAATGTCCATGTTAGCAAAATGCTACTGCATTGTATCCCTTTTTTTGCCATGAAACAAAGGTGGTGTTTACATTGAAGTAGCTTGTTCTGTCTCACCAGCAGTTTTCCACTTCTGCTTGTGGATGATGAGCAGTTGCCCACAGCAATGTAAAATATTCTCTCAATAAAATGTTTTGTGATTCTTTCTGCAGAGGCTGCTACAATCTATCCACGCAAATTATATTCTGTTGTCTCCTGCTTCTTCTCATTCTTTGCTTCAATATCTGGCCTATATTCTCAGGACTCTGGGTCATTCCCTCAGGGGTGGAGCAGAAAGCCTCCACACTCATGCGTTTTTGTTTCCTGTCCTCCTAATTGAGAAGGGGAACAATGACTTTCACTGTGCTATTTTTAAGATTCTGTGATGGCTTTAAATCCCACTTCCCATCTGCATCACTCCCCATGAGGTGTGTAAACAAGCTGCAGTCATTCAGGATGTAGAGATTTCAGCCTGAAATGCAGCTCATGTGCTCCCTCATTTGTTCTGATGCCTCCTTTGCTGATCTCTCCCACAGGCCCGTGGGGCTTGCTGTAATATTCTCTCCATCAACGTGCCAGCGGAGGCTACCAGGGTTCAGCTCAGTGGCAGGGCAAACACCTCCCTGCAAAGCAGATCTAATGAGACCCTTTGGGGTGTGAGTGTGTGTAGCTTTGCTTCTTGGTACAAGCTCCGGTACCCCATGAATCACTTTCTTTTTTCGGATGATGCTTGAGAATATTTAATTGTCATCGACTTTCCTAAAAGAAGAAAAAAACATGTATGTTAAGGAGTTAAGCCCAGATCTAACACATGCAAGGGCATTGACTTATAAATTCAGTCAACAGGCGCTAAGTGGCAAATTCAGTCAGTCTAAACAGTTTGCCCAGAGAGGTGGTAGATGCCCCATCCCTGGAAACTTTCAAGGCCAGGTTGGACAGGGCTCTGAGCAGCCTGATCTAGTTGAAGATGTCCCTGTTCATTGCAGGGGGGTTGGACAAGATGACCTTTAATGGTCCCTTCCAACCCAAACCACTCTATGATTCTAAATGCCACTTCAGATCCTGTGACTAATGTTTTAGAATGGCTGGCTCAAGGCACTGAGAGTCATCTAGGCAAAAGACTCCATCTGGTATCAGGAGCTGCTACGCCTCTGCGTATCCAGACCCTGTGCCTGCTGCAGTACAGTTACCTAAAGAGGTACCTAACCACTTCTCCAGGACACACAGTATAGATAGGAATGGACCAATGAAGGTCATGTGCATATGCTGATGGAGTGGACTGCAGACCTATGGGATGGCTGTGGAAGGTTTACTATCTTGAATAACAACAACAAAGACAACAACCATGTTCCTGCCCTTCCTGTACTGGGAAGAGGACTGTGAGCAGTAGGTATCTTTCAGTGGCGTATGCATGAGTGTGCAGGAGGTGTTTAGGAGAATACCAGGGTTGAAAGTGGCCTGGGTTCATGGGCAGTGCTCTGGAGGGAGGAGGATACCTTCTGAAGCCATTGCAGTTCCCCTGTAGCCAACATGCTGCCGAGTGGGACTTTGTCACCAGCACCGCTTATATCTAGGTTCGGGAGGGAGATCTTCCAGAATGGATAGTGAATGTGCACAACCCAAATGAAGTGCAAACCTGGGGACCCAGACTGTTATTGTCTTGCCACTTGTAGAGCAGTGCATGGCACATACATGCTGATGAGCTGGGTGACCATGAAAATTATTCTGCTTTTGGATTTGAATTTAATTGTCTTTTGGGTGTGGCAGTGATGAATTAAACACGTGCTGTAAAGTTTTCACACCCCAGCTGTTTCAAAGCTCATAGTAGGGCAGGGACTCCTGTTATGTGGTTATCTGGTCAGCTGCCTTGGAGGAGTTAGGACTGGAAGAGCCACATACTGTGGTGGTACTTGGGGTTTGTGGTGTGATTTTTATCTCGGCATTGTTGTGATTAAAGGTAAACTTTTGCTACCACTGTGTTGACAGTATAACAAAGGGGAACTTCCTCCAACAGAAACAGCCCCCACAGTTGTGATGCATTCTTGCAGGTAAGAGATAAATCAAATGTCATGCTGAAAATTGCAAGGACAGGTGAAGCAGCACAACCCTGGCTTGGACTTCCAGAAATACCGAAGTGGCTGAGGACACCATGCCACTGTCTGTTCCCAGCTGACTTGAGGTACTTTTAAAAACCCTGTCTTTCAAGTGTTTTCAGGCCAGGCTTTGCTGTTGCTATTAGTGGTTAACCGGAGCTAGGCTTAGACAGCTCAGGCCTTGGTGGATTTGGAGGAGTACAAATGATGAAATCACAGCTTTCTCAAACATGTAACTAAGTCTCCTCTATTTTGTCTGTCATTCAGAATCTCACTGCCTTGGGAACAAACTGCTTTGTACATGTAGGCCAAAGCTACAGAAGGCAGTACTCCCACCTGCAGAGCAGAGATCACTCACTCCATCGTGCTCAAGGCTTGGTCCAGCCGCACTCCTCTTATGGGTGCCATAACAAAGACAACCAAAGCTGGGCACACTGCAGTGCTTTGTCATCCCTTGGGCTCCTGTGGCAAGGGACTGGTGAAGGGTGTGTTTCCCCTTTGGCAGGAGATGTTTCCAAGAGCTGCCTTTCAGGCTGAGTTGACCTGGGTGCTGTGGAATGGGGGGAGCGGCAGTGAAGGATGGGGCAGGTGGAGCAGTAGTTCCTGGGCAATGAACCCACTGCCTTCAGAGCCAGGCCCGTGGCTGAAAGCCCTCTGTGTCCCACTGGTGACCCACCACACCTGCTCTGTGTGCACCTCTGCTAGCGGAGCCCCCCAGCATAAAGCGAACCCTCCATCTCAGGAGGTGTTGGGCAGGGCCCGGACGAGGGATAAGCACCGATACCGCCCTCCTGCTGGGGCCGGGGCGGTGCCCAGGTGCACACACCGCAGCGGGGTCCGCTCAGCCGCGGTCGGATCCCCACGGGCCGCGACGCGGCTGCTCCAGCAGCACGTGAAGCCG
>NW_008794003.1:781439-795012 GCF_000699145.1 Aptenodytes forsteri
GGCTGCGAGTCTCGCCGCGGCGAGGGGAAAGGCGACTGGAGTAAACCCAGGTGTGCTGTGAGCGCCGGCCAGGCTCCTCCCCGGCCTGGCTGCGCAGCTGTGTTTTTGGGGAACTATTTTTAGGTGCCACACTGTGGTCTCCTTCACCCTGACAGCAGCCCAGTGTAGCTCATGGCTTGCAGTGCAGCCCTTCCAGGGTCACAGCAAGGTGCCCGGTGTTGGTCCCTGGCTGCTGACCTTTACAAAGGTCTGACTGCTCTGTGTGGTTTCCTAGAATCCCACACGAGTCTCCTCACATACACATGGCTTTATGGGTTTTTTTTCATCAGAAAGAAATTCTGAAACCTGCAGAGCAGAGACCAGTGCAACGTTTCCATCTCTGATGCCTGCACTTGGAGGGACAGAGCAGGTTTCTTAGGGCTCAGGAGGTTTTGAAAGTGTCACAGCTGAGAATGGGAGGTTTGGTCTTCTGTGTAGGCATTTGAACATTGTTTGTCTATGCTTGCTAATTTGATGAGAAAGAACAAGCTGTAAAAACAACCAATCCTTCCAGCAGGCCAGGAAAGATCAAGAGGCAAAGGAGTTTGAATAGAAGTCACTTCTTTCTTCGCGTTGCTGTGTTTTGTTCTGATTGTTAGCAGCCCCTCCTCAGGGTAGTGGGTGAGGACTGCTGGTTCCAGCCAAAGCCCGGGTTGGCTTGTTAGTAAAATTGTGATTACCCACACCCAGAGCAGAGAGGCTTCAGGTTGGAAGGTCCCCCCTTACTATACAATCAGTAACAATTTACTGAGTCTAGTTATATTAATGAACCTGTTGAAATCAGAGCAGTTAATTGATAAGATAAAACATACACTTACTCATGATCAGCACGGCTTGTGGCCATACAGGGCCTGGAAACATCTATCATGCAAAACATGTTAAAGGGAGTATGTGGTACTGGCCTGCATGTGTTAAATCGGAAAAGAGGACAAAATTCTCACATAAGGGCTCACATCTCATCACATCCTCAAGAGAATGAGGAAGAGGATCATACTAATACCTTATCCTGGCGTTGATACAAAGTCCAGGATACAAAAGAAATTCAGAGCAAAATGAGTTCTGTCACAGCAACCCTGAGTTCTGGATCCTGGCCAGAAACTGTTCCCTGCAGCCACACAGAGGCTCCAGTGATGAAAGGCATCATCATCTTCACTGATCTGCTCAGCAGACCCAGAGTCTGTAGCACAAGCAGAGCATTTGCACTATGGTGCCCAGGGCAGTTCTGGGCAGGGGTCTGTCTTGCCTGTGTGGAGGAAAGACTCAGCCCCCGCGTAAGCCTTTGGGGTGGGTGGTGCCTCTGATCAGCTGTTGGACTGCCATCCTTCAGGAAGGGTGGTTTGACTGGAAACCCCTGCAGGGTGCGAAGGTTGTTTCATCCCTGTGTGAGCAGCTGAATATGCTGTGGCTGAGGGACAGTTGAAGGGATTGTTGGATGTGAAAGACCAGGGAATCACAGCAAGGAACTGCAAGTGTGTGGGGGGCTCATGCACACTTGGAGACGCTATAGTGAAGAGCAAAGGAGGACAGCCATACCTCCAAGGAGGCTGAAGAAACTCCCCAGGGGCCAGACAGAACTCAGCAGAGTTTGCTGCCACTCAGAAAGTCACTGAGTTAACGAACATTAAGCCTGGGAGCAAATACCTGCCTGCAAGAATGCAGGAGACAGGACGGGAGTTGTCTATAAACTCTTCTGATGTGTTTGCTATTTGTCCCAGACTACTTTTAATCCAGTGAAGCATAGTTTAAAAGCCTTCGGTGTTCTTTGGGATCTCACTGTAATGGAAGAGTCTAGGCACCCCTCTCACAACCAGCTTGGATGCTGTCACCACACGAAAAAGAATTTGCAGTAAAAATTAGAATGACAATGAGCAAAAAATAGAAATCAGATATCTATATTCTCTAGAGAACATAAATGATTGAAATGACTACTCTAAAACATCACTTTAACCACATTGATCACATTACAGATCACCGTAGGATATTCTGATGAATTGGCCTTTGTCATGTAAAGACTCCAGACTTCGTCACTGAAGTTCCCAGCCTCCATGCACCTCCGTGTTCCTGGGAAACAGGCGTAGCTACTTCGTAAGAATAAGATGCACAACTTCTTAATTGCTGAACCTGGACCTTCAAGATACAACATTCTTCCTGATTTCGAGGGCCCTCCACAGCCACACATTACCATGTCAAATCAGCTTGATTATCAGGGACTTCACCCCGAGAGTGCAACCAGAAGAAACTGCAGTGCATGCAAGTTACAAAAGTTAATAGGGCCAAGACACAGCACTCACTGCAAAAGCAACTAGCCCTGCAGCTGCCCAGCTCCCATCTTGATTAGCTGTCCTATCTATAGAGTCCACTCTATACAGTTCAGGGTGAACATATTCAAACTAGCTCTTAACTGGATCACAGAGCAAGCCTGAATGCAGAAAGTACCTAGTTACATTCAGGCAAGCTCTGCGGTAGCTAATATGCCCTTGTTATCAGAATGAAACCTAAGTAAGCTCTGCTCAGTCTAAGCTGTTCCCAGCTACTATTAAGGTGGCCCAGGCAGACGTATACACATCGTATAGGAATGTGCAGCTCCCTGCTTGCCCATGACTGACTGCTGGCAAACTTTAAAGAACAGGCTTTTCAGCTTGGTCCCTTTGATCTCAGCTCTGTGGTTGCTGGTCATTAAAAGTGAATGTTTGCTCAGGGGACTTTTGTTGTCCTCGCCAAAGTGCTTCTTCAGTTTTGGGTCTGTAGCCTCATGTAATTCTGACTGAGCCACAGCAAAGCACACCCATATCCAGAGGAGAAGTCAAGCAGCCTGCTGGAGCCTGCTGCAGCGTAGTGAACCTGGGGAAATAGAGGTGTCCATATTGTTTGCATAGATACTACAGAATCCTGGATTTTCTGTGTCCTCATCTTAGTCAGCTGAGTTACAAAGACATCAACCCAAGAAAAGTCCTCAACCTGCAAATTTCTGTAGGTTATGAGAGTCTTTCAGGATAGCATTACCATACGCTTTTCCTGTTGTCACATTCCTCATTAAGCACCCACTGTTGGATACTTATCTGGGAGGCAAGATACTTGACCTACGATTTTTGTGTTCCCATCTGGTACAGCCAGCCCTTACATTTACACTCTCATGAATTGTTTAGATGACTATCAGAAAAGGTGAAAGTTGGTGTTTCTCTGTTCTCACTGTGTTGATACTGCTGCTAAACATTAATGTTATGTTAGTGTGTGGGGCTAATCATAGCACTGTTCCCAAGGCTAACTTCAGAATTCCTCAGAAGTCCCCTTCTGGCTGGGAGCTGCCTTGGTTTGCTGCCAGGCCAGGAATGGAGCTATGTCTCATCAGATGGCCCTGGAAAACATGGTGTGATAAATCTCAGTTTTCTCTCTGTAGATCTGTTTATAGATCAGCTGCTCATTCTATCGTTTCAGGTGACCACTGAAAAGTCACACACATATGTCCTCTCTCTCTTTAATTCAAAGTCAACTATTCTTGCTGCTTGCCCTGTTTGGTTGCTAGAATTCTTTATCCCTTGTCTGCTATACTGCATCAGCAGCAGAGGCAAGGTATGGCCATTGGGAAGCCGTTAGCACTGAAGTTGTGTTCAGCACATACCATAGAGATCAGCATCACAGCTGATGCTTGTTTTTGTTAGTTGAACTATCCTCCCTTTGACAAAAGTGGCCCTTCAGGTGCTGCTGTGTAACTCTTCAAAGGTGCTGTTGGATGTGATTATATTCCTATTGGTTATCCCAGATCTTTTTAAAGACTTATCTCTGTGCCTGATCTTAGGGTGTGCCTGTTGTGGCCCAGGAATTTTTAAGCACTGTTTGTTTTGTTGGTGTTCACAGTAGGATGGGGAGCATACAAATGTATTATTTCTTATGCTAGGGGTCTTACTGCACATGCAATCAACAATATAGGATTCTTTAGTTACCAAGTCATTGATTCATGTTATATTGATTTAGGTGTTTAGCTCTGCAGGCCATTGGTTTCTTTCCTCCTGTGCTAGGTAAGAAAAAAAGCTGTAACAAAAAGCAAGGAAGCCAGTCATGCCACTTTACTTCTCATTGGGTTGCTGTGGTTACACCATGTTTTCTAGTGACATCAGTGAGGGCTCTGTAATGCTTGCATGACGGACTGTTATGGTGCCTCTTTTGCTTGAAGAAAAAAAGATAGTTGAAGGGGAAAAAATTAATTTGGCCATTTGCATTTTTCCTTCTAGCTATGTTATTGTAACTAGGTGATTAGTGTTAGTGGTTTACAGAAGAGCAAGTGGTGATTTTTTTATTAGCTTTATATAACACAGGTACAAATGATTGTAGTTGATATGGAAACATAACTATTTTTCCATGACAAAAAGTTACATTTCATTGTTTCCAAGCTTTGAAAACTATCTCAGATATCTCCTTTTGTCTATCTAGGTTTTTCTGCTGTTTTCAAAGCTATTTGAGTTTTTTTCAAGTTCTTCCATTTCTTCTGTAACACAGAACAGCTGATTATCCTTGTTTACCTGGACTCAAAGTCCACGGGGTTTCAAAAAGTGTCAGGATAAATCCATGGAAGAGGAATCCCTCAGGGTTGTTAAATACAAAGACACCACTCTTGGAAGTTCCTGAGCTGCTGGTGAGGGAGGGCTGGGACAGTATTTTAGGAAGGTTTCATAGCATACTTTCCTTGATTTTTATACTCTTCCCTGATATCTGCTCTTGGTCACTGTTGGAAAGTGGACAGTGGGTGGAATGCATCATTTGTCTGACCTGCTATGGGCTCAGCTATGTTCTTAGGTTCTCACTGTTGCTGACTATGATAGGAAATTGCAATTTGGTTTGATAAATAACATCAAAGCCTAAGAAGTGCAATATCCTACATATTGTTTGAAGCTCATAGGATTGTAATGCCTTTCAGGTGGGCTTATTGCTTTATAGGAAAAAGGTGCTACTTTGGGGTGATTGTGTAGGTCAGCAACTGCAGGTTCTCTGACTGATCTGCTGTTTCCATTGCAGGCCAGGCAGTTCACCCATGTAACGGAGTCTCCTACAACGCAGTCGGTGGTGGGAGCTGTCAGATGTGCTTGGTAAAGACAAAGGAAGCAAGCAGCCTTGGAAACAATGGTTACAGAACTCTGAGCAGCAAGCAGACTGTGTGCTTAATGTGAGTAATGTCTTGTCTCCTAACAGGTTAACTGGTTAATTACACATCCAAGTCAAGCAAGGGCCATTCCTGATTTCACAGAGGCTGGGACTGTTTAGCCTCAAGACAGGAATGCGCAGGAGGCATCTTATTAGTGTGTATAAATACCTGATGGGGGTTGTAAAGGGGACAGAGCCAGACTTTTCTTAGTGGTGCCCAGTGACAGGGGAAGAAGCAATATAAGAAATTCCATTTAAATGTAAGAAAACTTTTTTATTGAGGGTAGTCAAACACTGGCACAGCAGCTGACCCTGATTTGAGCAATGGGATTGGACTAGACAATCTCCAGAAGTGCCTTTCCACCTCAACCATCCCATGATTCTCCATGCCTTTGTTCCAGGCAGTCTGAATTGTGGCATTCTCACATTCTCTGTGTTGTGTCTGTATAAGTTTTAGGTCTCGTCCTGACTCACGCTTTCCAACAGAAACACCAAAGGGGAAGGGCTTTCTGCTTCACCACCTAGGAATTCAGAGGTGGAAATCATCATCTGTATAGCTGCTGCAGTGTCTTTTAGCGTCATTCCTACCTTTTTTTTTCTGCCTGCTATGTCTGGTCTTGAATCATGCCAGCGGACACTGTAAAGCAGGTACTATTTTATTAGTACTCATTTATATTGTACTTGTCTTGATTATTGCAAATAATAGTATTACCACATATAAAATAAAATGTTACTGTGTTGTCCTACTACAGAACTGAGTGTCTTTTGGTATTCCCACAGCCAGTGAGTTAACAGTGACTGTCTTATTTTGTGTCTGTGGAAGGAAGAAATAGAAACTCATCATGAAAAAAAAATGCTAGAGTTTCATTTTGCAACAGCAGCTACCTGTGGATTCACTCAGAAATGTGACCATACAGTAGCCTCTAAGGCCCAGACTACTCACAAAGGCATAAACTTACAGGTTTAAAAACAAATACGGGGAAAAGAAAGGAACCTACAGGGGCAAACTTATGACCCATTAAACAAGCCTGAATTGCCTGAATTTAAAAAGTGTAGGAGACAAGCTTTTTTTTATTTTTTTTTTATTTAAAAAGTCTCTGTATAATACATGCCTAGTGCAGACTGCTTTGGTGACAATGAATACATATGTACAGCCTGTCTTGCTGTTGGAAATCTCTGTCCCAGAGTGAGTTAGCTGCAGCAGGGCTCAGAGCCAAGGGCGCAGTCTGCTATATAGTTTGCCAGTTTCAAAGAGATGAGCTATGATATCTCATGCTTAAATACCTACAAACAGTACAAGTAAGATGCATGACTGCAGTATGTGTGTGACCTGGAAAGGGGAAAGAAAAATTAAACACAGTATTACCAGCATAGATAAAACTCCAGCTGGAAATGGATTCAAAAGACTAATCCTTGGTAGGTAGCAGCACCTAAATGGGTGATGAGAGTTACATATGAGTTTTTCGGATCAGAGATCTTTCTTGCATAAGAATGAATGATGCTTATTGGGTTTGAACCTTACACAGTCAGTTTCTTCTGTCATAAAAATCTACTGAGTAAAGGATGTTTAAGTGTCTCAAAATTTTTTAAAACAATGATTCCTAGTTCTGTGGCAAGACGTAGATTTACAGTACTCATCACTAAATCTGCTGCTGATCCGTGTTGTAACATGACAGTGTTGTTAATAATATACCCTCTTTAGCAATCTCAAAGAGCTTTAATACAACAAATAAACAAATAAGTCATTACGATATTTGCTATTAGACTTGCAAAGTGTCAAGATAAGAATTTCCCAATCTGTATCAGTGCAAAATTGCAATCTTTCACAGATTTTCAGTAAAAATAAGGAAGGTCTGCCAGCCTTGAAAGTTTTCCACTGAAAGTGCAGAGAGAGTGAGCACTCTCCTAGGATAGTCAGTGGTCTAGGCATGTTCGTGCCTTTGATGTGGGATCAGGCAGCAGCAATCTGTTTGTCTCGCTTCCCAGCTGAGTACTACAGCCTTCTGGCAAGTGGCTCTTCTCGTTCCTGTCTCTGGCACTGGACAGAAAGTCTAAATTTGACCCAAGGAAAGTTTTGTCAAAAATGCTTTAATTGCTGCATGCATTCATGCTCGTGCGCACACACACAGAGTTTTTTAAACAAATGAGCATTCTTTGTATGAACTTTCTGGCCAATTCTAAGTATGTGAAGTTGACTAATAGGACCAACTTACCCACCACTGGAAAGTGGCAGCCGTGTACTCATGCATACCCAAGTGAACAAATTAGGGCAGGGACTAAAGAGAACTCTGCATGACTTGTAAAATGTCTTGATTTGAGATTTTGCTGGGGTATTCTCTTTAAACGCTTTATGATTACAAAAATGCCATGGTATCTCTAGTGATGACATATCATCAGAGAATCAGTTTCATGTTGAAAGAACTGAAAACAGCGTTTCAGCAAAACATGGAAATATTTTCTAGCAACAAGACAGAAACTGGCAACACTTCATTTTTCAGATAATTTATAGATTTTATTTCAGAATAGAGTCAAGACAATGTATTCTAAATAAGTGACAGGTTTTTTCAAGAGTTTTTATTATAATGAAGTGTGGGTTTAGGTAGCATGGGAAGCCTTCAGGCATGCTCAATATAGAGCTATGCATATTTCATATGCGTATTTCTGTATTACTATATTTAATTGTATATGTTTAATAAATTTAAATCCTAATTCTACTTTCCCACACTATCTGCTTCACATACAACAAGCTATTTGCAGCTTCTGCTCTTCCAGTTCTGTTGCAGGGACAGCTTTCTGCAGCATCTGAACATTTCACTAAACTTTACCTTATTGTTACTATTATATGATGAGTAAGATTTTGTGATTTATTCATGAGCTTAAAGCCACATGAATGAGCTTTTAGTGTGAGTCTGAGTACTTAGCTACAAGTGTCAATGCTTTTAATCCATATACTGGCCTCCAGGACAACTAAATTCATAGAGTAAAGAAAGGATTACGTTAAAAGGAAGTTGGAAAGATCCAGTTGGGTCCAACTGGCAGTATCTAAAGTTCTATTCGTCATAATAATGAATTGAACTTGGAATCACATAATGGTAACTGCTTAGAGCATAAAAAGAATTATAATCAGAAAAAAAAGGTTGACTAGTTATTGAAAAATAATTGTACCTTCATTACCCACTCAAATGTCATAATTAACACAAAATGCTTCTGGTTTTATTGTAAGGTGAGAAAAGAAGATCAACACAATAGTTTCTGCTACATTTGGCCTCATCTGGATTTTGTGATATTAAAGCTTCATTATCTTTTTTCTTTACAGATTTGACACTCACATACATAACCTCTGTTCTTTTGCAAAGACTAGACTTATGAGAATAACTAGTTTTAAATTCATTGTCCAATCTGAAAAGAATCTGAAATTTTGGTGAACTAGGAAGTTGACAAAAAAATAATTTTGTGTTTGGCAAACAGGTTTTTTGTTATAAATTTGATATAGTTAAAGTAAATTTTAAAGTGAAACACACTATTTCAAAGAAGTCAAAGTATTTCATTTTTAAATACCAACATATTTCCTTTTTTTCAGATTTTTTCTACACACAAAAATTTGCCAAAATAGATATAGACAAAATGTTTAATATGAGCAGTTTATCAGTGGAAGAGGATATTCAATTCAAATACTAAATCTATCTAGAGCAGACCTAGGTGCTGAGTGTTTCCTGTTCTGCATGTTGGAAGGTAACACCAAAAGCATCCATGTTGCCACATCTAAACTGACTTTTTTGGGGAGAATCATTTAAAGAGGCACCGCATTTAGAGATTACATTCATGCTATGTGCAGACAGGCTGACTTCCTTTCACTTCCTCCAGACTCTTCCTTTTGCAGCCTGACTTTCATTCAGGAGCCATGCAGGTTGTTACCCTCCTCTCCGTGTCATCCACCTACTGAATAAGACATAGCCTGCATCCCCTCCTAACTATTTCACATATTTGTTGAACGAGACACTAGCAATCTGGTCCTACGGAGCATCCAGCATTGAAAAACAAAAGAGGAGAAAGGAAACTTACGTCCAGACTTAGCATCATGACTGGCCTACTTCCAGGAACCATAAAGCAAATGCTTAAGGTGTATTTCCGACTGGGGCATCTGAAACCTGAGAGTGAAGCGTCTTGGTCCACTCACATGAAAGAACCGCAACTTCCTTGTGATGAGTGGTAGTAGAGCAATTGCTGTATTTAATGAAAGCATATGGAAGTCTGGTCTTTCTTAATCATAAAATATGAAGTAAAACCATGAGAAACAATAATGGAAGTTCATCTGAAAATTACAGTATAAATGATGATGTTAATGTGAAGACTTTTTACACCGGATATGCACCTGTGGCTTACGTATGGGAGGGGGAGTAACATGAGTTTGGAACCTACTGGTAAAATTATAATAATAATATATTATTGCAGAGCGACGAAGAGAGAAAAGAGCTTAAAAATGCTCCATCTTAATGAGAGATTACTATAAAAAGAAGACTAGACAAATAGTCATAAAATAAAATATGATATAATGAATTAGTTTGGCATTATAAGAGAAAGGAAAATATTATTAATTTGTGAAGCAGACAGTCATCTTTGCTACAGAATTAAAAGTGAGAGAGCTCTTATAAATGCTACCCACACGATGTAACACCTCACCAAAGCTCAACTATGAAACCAACTTATTCTGCTGATTACTGCTGTTCTAGCCATCTTTCCTGCATGTAAAACATTAAGTCAGCCAGTTATGAAGCTATCGAATGTTTCCAGAGTGTCACTTACCAGAAGGATTTGATAACTTACAGAGAAATGAACTGTTTTGCTTTCTGATCTTGATTAAGTACTGCTAACATACCACGTTTTGTGACAGTTTCAAATGTAGACTATTTTTGGTTCTTGTTTCGCCCCCAAGTATTTCTACAATTTTTGTCCAGCTCATTGCATCTAAATTTTTAATCTGTATGATGCAAATCAATTAGAGCAGGTTTTGTGTTTCCATAGTACCGCCTAACACTGTTTCTAGTGTAGGAGAAGAGAAGGCCTATTTTTAATCACCTATTTGTGGTGTGTGTTTGGTTTCAAATGAAGTAAAAAGTTGACAATAGCAGGAACTAGAGACTGTTTCTACAGAACTTCAAACACCTCAGCTTTCCCTACACACCAGCACATGGAGAGGTCTCTGCAGTGCGCCTGAAGGCCAACAGAGACCAACGTTTAATAAGAATTTTCACAGGGAGGAAGGAGGTTGAGATATTTCTCATAGTTTATGAGGATGCAAGTGCCCAGCACTAAGTACTATGGAAGTTAGTACGTACCACTCCTCTCACACTCTGGAGGGACACTTTCTAGTTTGCACAAAAGTAAGCAGCACTTCTGCTGGCCTCATTCATCACTAGTTCAAGGTAGCTACAAATCCTCAAGCAGAAGCTCTAAAAGCAGGACTAAGGTGTAGTAAGTTAATAACCTATTTCATGTAGAGCAGGATTCATTTATTGCCTGTGTGTACTGAACTCTAGGATTCTTTGGGGTCTTGCTACTCAGTTTCTAGTTTGAAAGAAACATGGAGTATTTGCTCAGTGTAGATATTTTTATTTATGTAAAAACAGCAATCCTATATTTTTTGTGTAAATGGCAATCTCAGCCCAAACATTAATGTTCATTTCCCACAGAAAACCCACATCCCAGGCACTGATCCTGGCTGGGAAGGACAAAGCACCCTGCTGCTTGTTCCAGCTTTCAACACAAGCTGCTGCATCACTGGGCAGAGCATGAATGTCAATAAATCCCACCCACGACACAGCATAGTCCAACCAGATGTTACCCAGTGTTTCAAGCTCTCCCAGTTGTATCACATATCCTGTTACAGGAGGTGGTCTTCTTAAAGTCCCACCTGTTGGAATCATGTAATTATGTGAGAAATTCCATTTTCCTTAAAAAGAAGGTCTTGGTTTTTGTTGGAAAAAACCCAACTAATCCAGAAGCAGTCCAATGACAAAAGAAACGTATCTCAAAATGGATTTTTTTAGTCAAGGTCATAGCTGTCAGGTTGCCTGATATATGGTTTCTCAGGGTTGTGATGTGATTTTCCTGCACTCTGGCAGGACAACTCTGGGCAACTGCAGCTGCACAGTTACTGTCAATGATACAAAAGATTACTCTAATGGCTGCCCTATGTGTAAAGAGTTTGTAATGAAAACAAAGAGCCATCAATACATTATTTTTCATTTTGAACAGTCAATATTTCATTAATTACTAAACTGGCTGTATTATAGCTAATAAGTAAGATTTGCTTTCTTATTATCAATTCTACTGGTGAATAAAGCATTACATAGCATGTTTGCAACACAGCATGTTTGCAAGAAAATTGCATGCCTTATAAATATTGTGCTATAACAGAATTCATCCAGATTCTTTAATCCTAATTTTGACTGCATATTTTTATTTTCGATTTGTAATATACTTATATTGAAAAATGCCTCTGTCTTACCGCTTCTGCTGCAGGAAGCTTGCCTGTTGCTGCTCCTGTGAACAAAAGGAACTTGAAAAGTTTGGGACCTCATTTGTATCATGAGGATGTTTGAACAGAGCAGAAGTGGTGTTGTGTAGAAACCTCCCACCACTGAGCAGCAAATGAAGCACATCAAACTGAACATTTTAAAGTACTACTTTTTCAAAACAACAGCCAGAAGAGAATGAGGAAGAAAAACCATCAGTGAAGAAACTGAGAACTTTTTGTTCAACTGTAACTTCATAACCACCAAAAAACGTTCATTAACATATAAAACCATGACTGTGGTTAAGACAGCTGACTACGGAAATAGAAAGAAATCTCCATTTTAAAAGCTAAAAAAGGAAGGAATAGTGACATTTTGGGTCGTTAATAATCTCCTACTTCATGGAAGCATCTGCCATGTCATGTCAGCAGGAATTATTAATGATTCCCAATGAAGTTTTGTCCCTTACCTAAACTATTCCTTGCTCTGTCCTTCTAGTAAACAACAAAAATTTTTAAATTGACTTCAGGGACAATTTTTACAACACCCCTTCCCATAGTTACTAAGATCTTTTATCAGTAGCTGTTATTTGCTCAAACATACCATAGTTCCTCACCATTCCTCTTTGATATACAATATAAAAGTACCCTTAAATAAGACTGTTCTTTTATCAGTCACAAAAAATATTCACACAAAATGATAACAAAGTCATGTAAGTGCTGAATGTCTGTGTGTAAAAGTACAGGAATAATTATGCCCAAGTGATGCTCAGGAATCTGCAGGATCAGCAGAGTATGGTGCTGTGTATTTGTAATTCTTTCCTCATTCTCAGCAGCTTAAAAATTTTCTAAATTTCATCACTTCCCCACACCTCCCTTCCAGCCATAAGCCTGCATTCAAAATTTACGTTACCCTCCAGGGACTGTAGAGGCCCCACAGCCTAGCTGTGATAGAAGCTACCTCAATGTATCGTTTATGTGTTCAAGCAAGCATGCCGTTTACAAATGTCAAGAATAAATTGTTTTTAGTAATGCATAAAACCATCTGCTATACAGCAGCCTTCTTTGGTTTGGATTTCCTGATATAACTCTTGGCTGTATCATCTGATTCCTATTTATGACTCTCCTAGAGGCAGAGCTCTTTAGTCACGGTTCAGACTGTTTCCGTTACAGGGAAAACTGATGCATTTTCTGGTTTATTTTTCAGGGCTCACTCCCCAGCAATAGCTTTTGTCTAGCGAAAGGAAGAAGCCAGTCGTATCTTACGTTCCAATGTACTTTGCCTCCAAATCTCACCTCAGCCCCTCACACACATACTCATACTCTTTGGAGCTGCAAAGCTTGAAGCCAGTACTCGGACAGGAATTGTATCAAACCAGTTAGGAGTTACCTGACCAATGTAAATGTTGGTTATTGAAAAACAAGAAGATAGGCCCAGGGAAATCTTGACTAAAGGTCAGAAGGTTAGGAAGGATAGGAATAGGTCAACAAAAGTCTGCCCTTGCATAGCCTCAGGGTCCTTGATTTTTTTTTTTTAATTTGGTAAAGATCTGTGGAAAACAGGATGAATGGATTTTCCCTACAGACCTCAAGGCCTGACTGAGTAGTGAGTTCAGATTCACATATTTCTCCAAAGAGTGGGGAACCGGAATATTTCACAGGAAAATCTCTAATGCTAAAATGATGTACTACTCATTGCCTACTCATAGAGTAGCCAGGCGGGAGACTTTTGTCACTCATAGAGTAGCCAGGCAGGAGACTTTTGTCACATGTTTTTCTGTATCAGCTAGGACTCTGATAATTGAAAATGGCAAGGACAAAAATAGTTTGGATAAAAAAGTGGATGAAAATGAAAGTAGAATATTGGAGGGGGGGGGGGGGGTG
>NW_008794003.1:795101-818392 GCF_000699145.1 Aptenodytes forsteri
GAAAGTAGAATATTGGAGGGGGGGGGGGTATTTATATATGCCATTGTTTGATGCAGACAGGTATACCTGTGAATGCCCACTCAGATGCAGCCAGAAACTCACTATCTCTGTTTCACAAACAGGTTGACATATCTCCTAGCTGGGTGAAGGGCACATCAAAAGAGACTTTTCCTGAACCTCACCAAGCAGTATGGTCTCGCTATTTGGCTGTCCAGGTAAGATATTCAGTTATGTTTTTAAACTCCCTGTTCTAATGAGCAGAGTTCTGAGACCAAATCCTTTCGCCTTTGCTTTTCACATTCTTCCCAGAAAGAGTCAGGATTTCCTCTTTATTGCATTTTCTGGGGTGTGCACTGACCTAGAGTTTGCACCTTTCATATTGGTACTGACAGAAAACTATATCTGACTTGCATATCTCAAATTTTTTTGAGTGCTGATCATGGCAAAATGCTCTCCAAGTATCAGGGAAAAGCACAGAGCTCAAGGTCCTTGAGGGCAGCACAGGGCATCAGCGGAATGGAAATTCCCTGAGGTCTGCGCTCTGCATTCTTCAGAGCTAGCCGCTATATGGACCACATGGAGACAGGTATAAATATCATCTCTGCGGACACTTAGGCTCCACTCATCTCTGTAGTGCCAGATATAAATCACAAGAGTATCATTGCCAATAAAATCTGAACTGAAATCCCACTTTGGTCTTCACTGCTACATCTGCTGATTTGAGTGCACCTATTACCCTGCCAGAAAATTCAAAAGGGAAACCTGGCTTAGAACGAAAATAATAATGCGTACTTATATAACATTTAGCTCAGGGAAGGCTGCTACAGTGGTAAGGAAAGCCAGAGAAAATTAAGCACTGCAGAAATATGAGAAGGTTGGAAAAAGTAGCTGCTGAGGATAAAGAGAAGTTCAGAACGGCCAGAGAATTTGGGCAAAGTAATTTCCAATAGGGTAATTAATAAACATCATACCAGGAATTATTTAAGTGCAGGAGCAAACACAAAATATTGCTATTGCCATATGCGAGATGATCGTTTCTGCTCTGCTCTCCCATAACCTTCACTATTCAGGTAATTTAGCAACCTGCGGCTTATTTAGGGCAGAATTCTTCACTGGTCATTACAGGCTGAATTTCTCAAGGATTAGTCCATGTGGATGCGGAAGGCCTAACAATGGTCAACTTAGCTGCCAGAAATGAAGGTGAATTGGAATATACACAGGTTATACAGTGACACAGATTCACAGCCAGCTGTGGCCAGAGGTCATGAGGTTGTTGATAGAGCTCCAAAGCATCTCTTCACCCAGGAGGGATAAACTTAGAAAATAATTTACTTGAGCTGCTTTTAGATTGCTTAAGAAAACTAAGTTCTTGGTCCCAGTGCATAGGAATTGTCAAGGAAAAGAAAAAACAGTTGATTCCTGATTAGGAGTCAGACACACGATTCAGGGGATATCTGAGCTACTACTTGCTGTGGTGGAAAAAAATTGCCCTGGATAATTATTCTTGCTTTGCCAGTGTAAATTTATTGGAAGCGTTTACAGCTTGTACAAGTGGATGTGTGGATCAAATCTATTTTTACCAATCATGGAACACATTTCTCTGAGCAGGCTGCACTTGAATAGGCAGAAATTCAATCATTTTGCAGTGACATCAGATGTGTGATCTTTGACCATTTTTTATCCCCAAAACACCAGGTTAGTGGAAAATTAGGCGGAAAATTCCAGACTGATGTCAGAATACTAAAACGTCTTCAGAAAAAGGGTATGTCATCAGATGCTACTTTTACTTAAGGCACTACGATTGTAGGTCAACACTGAGAGAGCAGTTAGCACCTGCAAACACTGGCAAATTGAGAATGTGAATGTTTATTTGTACAATTGGAGGTGGTGCCAGATGAAGGGGCAAGAGGGGAAAAGCGAACCAAAAGAGCAATGAGATTTGGTGTTGTGGGAACTGCTGCCACTGCAGGAACATGGCGTAGAGGGCTGTGGGGTTTGGGTTCGCAGTTATGGAGCCAAGAAGATGAGTTCACAGCTGTGAAAGAGAGACACATGCTGCCAAGTTTTTGGGTTGCAAGGTGAAATTTTGATAGCAAAGAGTCAAAGTAGTAGGTGGTAGAGAATGCTGAAATTGTTTTAAGCTCCAGCAGCTTTGTGTGTCGGCTAGCATTTAGTGAGTGAGAGTGTCAAAGAGGTGCAAAGAAAACAGGATTTGAAACTAGGACTAGCTTTTTGTATAAACATGTACAGGAGATGCTGTCAAAGTTGTTACAGCTACCTTCTGCAAGTAAGTAACTTTGCTGGAAGTGAAAAGGTGATTGGTAGCATCTCTCAACCACATCACAGCAGCTCTAACTAGACAAATAGAAGATTTGACAGATTTTAATGGTGGCCTCCTGAGGAGGAGAGCTGAGAAAGTAAATGTTGGCATGAGCACACAGGCTCCCTCAGAAGGGCAAAACACAGGGTCAGAGGGGAAAGGTTCATCTTGTCATCGCTGCTTTCTAACATGTAGCCACTTCCTGTTTCTTCTGAGAACGGTGAATAAGAAATGAACTTGAATTTGGGCAAAGCTTCAAGGTTTTTATTGAATGGTACATAACTAATAAACAAGATTATACACTGTCGGTATTTTCATGGAAAATAGACTCAGTTAAACACAGCAACATACTTCTGCCTTTTTGATAGATGCTAATTTAGCATTTGTAAAATGCAAGGCCCCAGCAAAGCTGGAACATCCTCCCAGCAACAGCCTAAGAGGGCTCCTGCTGGGCAGCCTTCCTCTCCAACTGAGCTGTCAGCACTGGCTCAGATATCATCGATGTTAACTCCAGCACGGCACTGCTGGGACACAATGCCAGTGAAAGGAGCTGAGATCAGGCTTTTAGAGCAGCAGTGTCATTAGTGCCAGCCTATGGTGATGCCTCTGTGGAAGTGCAGAGCACTAATGCCAGAAATGGGACCAATAAATAGCAATGCAGGGAAACAAGTCAACATTCCTTTGTACATTAGTGTGCTCTTCTGCCTCTGCCCCCCAGACCTATAGAATTAGCCTTGCAATGACACACAAGCCTCTGTCGTAATAGTGTTTGGATTTCAGTTGATCAGTAGACATGGTGAAATTTGACAGTAAGATGCTCAGCTGCAACAGCAATAGCTCTTAATGCTATACATATATATATGTATATATATATAGACTACATATTGGTACAATACAATTCAAAGAATCAATGGCCTAATGTAGCCATTTTTATGTGACAGGGTTAACCTTGAAATATTAATGCATAAACTATTTATTCTCCTCCAAACCATAGAAGTTACAAAGAATATTCTCTCTCCTTCCCATACACCTTTTAATAAGACAATTAATTTTATTTCTTTAACTTAAGTGAATTAGCAGACTCTCCATCCGAGCTAGGAAACAGTTTCTCTCGTTCCTTGTTTCAGTTAACAGTGATGTGGAATGGAATCACTTTTTTCTCTAGCTTTTCATCAGTAGACGGTGAAATTTGACAGTAAGATGCTCAGCTGCAACAGCAATAGCTCTTAATGCTATACATATATATATGTATATTATATAGACTACATATTGGTACAATACAATTCAAAGAATCAATGGCCTAATGTAGCCATTTTTATGTGACAGGGTTAACCTTGAAATATTAATGCATAAACTATTTATTCTCCTCCAAACCATAGAAGTTACAAAGAATATTCTCTCTCCTTCCCATACACCTTTTAATAAGACAATTAATTTTATTTCTTTAACTTAAGTGAATTAGCAGACTATTGGTACAATACAATTCAAAGAATCAATGGCCTAATGTAGCCATTTTTATGTGACAGGGTTAACCTTGAAATATTAATGCATAAACTATTTATTCTCCTCCAAACCATAGAAGTTACAAAGAATATTCTCTCTCCTTCCCATACACCTTTTAATAAGACAATTAATTTTATTTCTTTAACTTAAGTGAATTAGCAGACTCTCCATCCGAGCTAGGAAACAGTTTCTCTCGTTCCTTGTTTCAGTTAACAGTGATGTGGAATGGAATCACTTTTTTCTCTAGCTTTTCAGAAGGCATTTTCACATAGACCCCAGTAGTGAGACATCGTCTTCTCTTTATCTATAAAATATGGGAAGGTAGTAAAATAAATAAGTGATCACAGCATAATCATTGACCAGCACATTTTAGAGAAAACTGATGGATGTTCTGCCTTTACTGAGTAGAAGGTATTCTAGACACCTTTCCCTATCACCCCTCTTTGTAGAAGATCCGTTGAGACCATTTGAGGGAGAATCAGGAGTTACAGGGGCCATTTAGCAAAAAACAGAGTCCTGCCATTCATTTAGCCCTTTGAAGGTGCTCCTGCTGCAGAGTTCAGTGTTGGCTCAAAATTATGAGTGTTCACACTGGTCAGTTTCATTTAGCTTCTAGGGACAAGGGCGGATTGAAAAATATGGGACAGGGATACTGTTTAGTTTTAAGCTTTGACATCCGGTTTATTTCTAACAGACTATGAGTACTCCAGACCAGCATGGAAAGAGGCAACCCAGGCTTACATTTCGCGTGTGTTTGTCTTTGTGCAGACATTTCTAGCTGTGAAGTTAAAAATGCTGTAAGTTACAATTCTCCCCCATCACAAGGGGAAACTTCTTTAAATTTGCTTTGCACAGAGGTGAATGGTGAGAAAAGGAAAAATCAAATCCTGGGATTTTGTATGAATCAGTTGTGAAATCAGAGTACACGTGGAGACTGTTGCCTTTGATCCCAGAAGCATCCAGGACTCCAACCTGTTCTGAGCATCCAAACCTAAGCCAAGGTCAGTCCAGCTGATGTAAGCTGACTGCTTTCTGGTACTCTGGCAACACAAATGAGCCATAAACAAATCCAAATGGCAGCTCCAGCAAGTTCTCTTATTTTGCTTTATTGTAACAGCATTGCACCAGTAAAAAGGAGCATCCCAGTACGTTTGTTCCCAGTGTTCTTCCCTGTTCTCATTTCATTCTCTTTGTCCTCATCACACAAAGGGGTGTTATTAGCAGGATGGGGCTGAGTTGATGGGACTTACCGCTTTGCCCACGAGAATGGCTGAGATGATGATACTGTAAAGAAAAAATCCTGAAGCAGTAGCTCCTAATACCCAGAGATATATGACAGTGTCTGGACAAGGTTCCGGATCTAAAACATATGATATCACACAAGTCATGTCACACATGAGCCTCATAAGGAAGCCCCTAGAGTCAATAAGTCAGCCTCTACACTGCTTTTCTCTAGCATATGCTATCCCAGGCTACTACCGGGACTGAGCTCTGGGTCCCTGCCCACTCAACCTCCAGTGAAAATAGACTTTATCTGTAGAAGAACATGCACCTTACTCTCCGCTATTTCTGCACTTACATACCTAACTGCCTAGACATACATGTACACTATATGGTATTGCTTATGCTGTCAAACATCCATACATTGCTAAATACATTGCATGGGTATGACTATGCCTGCTTTAGGGGTGTGCAGGGAGACCTGAAAGGAATAAGAGGTAATCATCATTCTCAGAGCTTGAATCGGTGTTCAGCTTCACTTCTTACAAACAGAACTTTGAAGACCTTTGAGACATAATAGCAACTCCCTTAACCTGGGATATCACAGTACTATAAAGCTGCTTGGCTTACCAATGACATAGAGATGCGTCCCATTTCCCTTGTTCATAAAATAAGGTGGAGGGTACATCCGCTCCATCTTGCAGACGTAAAGACCGGTATCATTAGCTTGCAGGCCAGTGAGGGTGAGGGTCACATTGTTTCGGCTAGGGCTAACATGGCACTGAATGACCTCTTCCACACTGAACATTTTAAACTCCATTGTGTAGGTTGAAGCACAAATTTCAGTGAACTGGTCACCCGTCTGTTTAAGCAGAGTCACTCGAATTTCCTTTGCATTCCCAATGTGCTTGTATTTACACACCAAGCTGGCGACTCCTTGCCTGTTGGCCAGCACCATTGCTGGCTGAGTCACTTCCATTACTGTAAGGAAGTAAACAGTATGACGGTAAGTGAACTGTCAAGAAATGATCTGCAGTCATTTGCTTGAAACCTGCGCAATAGGAAGGGAGTCCTACCACCTCCTATTATCCATGCATAACTCCTAGAAATGCTGCTAAATCCTTCCAAAAAAAGGACTCCAAGACCACAATTCACACAGGCACTGCATTAATATACTTAAAAAAGCTCAAGAAGTGCTTTGATTACTATAAATGATATTATACATCTCAGCAATTACTTGTTGCTTAAATAGTAGGTAATTTGGCCCACTTACTGGAGCAATGACCTGCACACTTCAGTTTCCCTCAACACAAACTTTTTAATATACATAAGAAAGAAAAAAAAAACAGATTTCAGATGGTAAAGCTGAAATTTGATATGTAAAGTTAGGCATTTAAACCACAATTTCTGCCTGGTAGAAATAAGCATGTTCACATTTAGAAACAAACAGGTTGACATCCTGTATGGAACACGGAACAGAACCATTAGGGTAACAGTAAAACTGGATGGAAAACCTGTTTGCATACTTTTGTTTCTGATCTTTTTGCTCCTCATCTTTAACCAGCTATTCCCAAGCCAAAGTACAGCAACAGTATATACCCCAAGCCACAGTATAGCAACACACAGCAAAGCCTGATAAACATACTGCAAAAAATCATTACAGATCTTAAAGGGAAACTAGTGTACCATGTACATCCCCACTGGCTGCTTTTTACAATTTCTATACTCTATCCTGCTACACAATGGGAAGGCACCAACTTTTGCTTTAATAAGCTGTGAAGATTCAGTATTATTTGTTCAATTTCATTTTATATCAGTCTATTTTGGGGCAGGGCTTATCTTCGTCAGTTCTGCAGTGCAAGAATTTGGGACGAAGAGGAGTAGAATTTCTCCATCCATTCAAACCTCTATATCCACATTATCAGCTGCCAACAACTTCACTCACAGGGCCTGGTTTGTCAAAATCTTTCTTCCTTCTTGAGCTACTCTGAATCCTGCCCAGACTCTCTACAGATGCTACTGCTCTAAAGTCTGTCTATGGTTTTCCAGATACCTCGCGGTGCCCCAAGACCTTGTCCCCAGACTGTCCTATGGAGGGGTCCCATGTCATCTTTCTCTCCCTGTTGTACCCAGTCCATCTCTTGCAAAGATGTGCAACCAAGAAAATGTAGACACCCCCAGCTACCTTGCCTCCTTCATCTACCCACCTTCAGCAACGGCACTGGCTGTGCAGAGAAAGCCCACGGTGACCAATATTGAGAGCATTCCTGCGCTGGGACAGATGCTGAAGGGGCTGAAGGTGGCTGATGCCTTCAGACTTTAAGACAAACTGGAACTCTCAGGACTGGAAAAAAGGCGACACCTTTCAGGATACTGAATCTTCGAAATGTTTGAACCCACACAGAGTAACTGTGTGTATATATAGCTTTGATCCCAGATGCTGTACCTGAAAGTAATATGAAGCTTTGTTTTGGTTTTACGAGAAAGGAAGTAGTGGGTTTGATTAGTACGTGCACAGTTAACCTCAAACAGCATGAACAAAAACAACTGTTCAGCAGATGGAAAATATATATTCAATCTGAAACTGCCATCCATTCTGCTTTAAGAATTGGGGGAGGAAAGGTAATCATCCAATAGGGCAGTTCAGGCCCTTTGGTGCTGCCAACTTGCACTTAATATTTTAGCAATCATCAGGTATTTCCTACTAGGACAACACACACAGAACTATACTTCTGCCTAATGTGGCACAGTGAATCGGTGCAAGCTAGCTTTTTTATGGAGGACTTCCCTCCACCCCCAATTTCTTTGCTTGCTTTAATGTTAGTGCTTTTGATGTTTAAAAATTGCTGCCCCCTTCAAAATACTGATTACACTTGCAATGACTTCATCTTTTCATATCAGCAGTGTGACTTGAATCATAACCCAGCTTCTTTAGGCTTTCCTTTTTCTAAGAAAAAATTATCTGTCTAGCTTTATAGCTAATGACTTCCACATCTATACAATACTTTCCCTACCTACAGACTTTACTGTCTAAGTACCTTGAGATCAACAGATGAAAAACACTGCAGGAGCTTTGATTATTGCTATCTCTGCTTAGAGCACCTGCGTCATTTCAAATCTCAGTGAAACAGTTTTCACCCATTGGCCTTTTAAAAGTCATGTAAGGTCTGAAAATAATTTTGCTTTTTTATGTGATGATAGACTATCATATCCATGAATCATTGTCTAAAGAATTTCATAAAAATGAAGTTACACTTCAGTTACACTGAAGGTCATCATTTTTTTTTCCCACACTTTGAGAAGTTCTTTTAGAAGGTGCGTCATCATTTGTATATGTAGATCAAGTAGATTGCAAAGACCTACTTTTAGACTGTGACCTAGAAAAACTAGCAGCATTAGTTCTTGAACAGTAGCCTGCCCAATCCAAAGATACAGGATAAATATTTGATATTGAAATCACATAAATACCTAAAGAAATAAATAAATTTACTGCTTCCATACTTAGGTGATGCAACAATTGTTTGTAATGACAGATTCATAGTCAGTTTGATCTTAACCAGCATTCAAAACAGAACTGATAATAAATAAAAATATGGCTATGGGAAAATGAAAAACTGCACCCTAATAATGAGTCAGGCCCATATTGTATTACTGGTTAGACAAGCTTAAATCAATTTTAATATTAAATTTAATATTAAATAAATGCTATTGCAACATCATGTACCAGAATATCAGTGAGATTTATGGCATGAAATTACCAGGTTATGCCTGACATTTTCATATCCAGAGTAGTAACCAAATTACCTGTCCTATGTATTTTTGGATGGTCTTGGATTTTGTATCCAGTTAAACAAATTATGCATTTGAGCCTCATCAACCATAACGTCATCTTCTGATACTTGATTGAGACTGCAAATTGATGGTGCAATTAACCACTAAACACTTGTAAAGGATTGCCATGTAAAACTCAGTGCTCACTGCCCCGCATATCCACAGTATCTTATACAGCTAGAGTGAGAGGTAGCGCTCTGGTGCTGCTCTCTCTGGCAATTGAGACTGCTCTGGCAAACATTCTGTTTCCACTGTTACTCATCTTGTTTCCTGGTTGTTTTGTTCTAAGGGTGCCTTTTTGGATCGACCACTTTTTACTTTTTACCCTGTTCCTCCTTAAAAGCCTCATGTTATGATGGCTGCTTTTCTAAGTAAGGCACAATATGTCTCCCTGTGGAGTCTTTTGAAGTCGTCTCTGTCTTCACAACTAGGGCAGCCTGAGGTGAGCCCAGAGTATTCCCCTCCCAATGGATAGAGATCACCTTGCTATGGTGCCCTCTACCCTTCCTAATCAGACTTTGGATCTTGAGGTAATGTATGCAGATAGCAGATGGATGATGCAGTAAAATAGAGATCTTGTTCCAAATAAGATTTCTCCTTCACTGTTCCCATCCTTCCCAGCTCAATTATGGCATGGAACAAGGTATTGGTAACTGAATGAGTTCCCTCCTAAAATAAGATCCACAAGAATCGCTGGGGATGCCTTTTCTCTCTGCTGTGCCCCTCTTCTAACTACTCTTCTGCTGATGAAGAGTCTCTGGACTTCTGCTTGGTCCACCTTCCCTGTATATCACAGCCATGCTTGGTGGTCTACAGCCATAGGACCTATCTCTACCTAGTTACTGTGCCTTCTTGTCTGTGTAGTCTGGTATCTTCCTGCCCTGACTTCCTCATCTTGAGAACTTTCTTTCTTCCACCCTTTCCCCATAACTGGAACCTGACACATGGCCTAGGGCCAGGGCAAGGGAATGGGTGAAAGAAGAGCCCTCCCTTTGACTTTGAGATTCAGAAGGTCTCTCAGGAAGGATATTCCTCAGGCTGCCTCCAACAGCCTGTGCTTTGCACTTGCTGTGTCCAAAAGCTCAGTGTAAGATAAATCTTTCCTTTAATGCACATACTTATATTATAGTACTCTTTGTTCTTAGGGGTGATATTAATCCCCAGGTCACAGGAAACCTTTATACTTTACATATGCTACCATAGCAAAGTGTGAGAGCAGGGGAGGGGAGTGAGGGCCTTGCAGAGCTAAGCTGCAGAGCCTTAAACTGCGGAATCAGCTTCAGAGTGGTTCGGGTCTCACGGCCTCTTTGAACTTAGCTCAGAGAGGGATACGCAATTTACACTGAACACTGGGCTACACTACTGTGGTTAGTCAGATTGCTAGTAAGTTAAATAACTAGGTTTCTCATGTAAGTTTCTTTCTCATTTTGGGTTAGTTGCTCACATTTTAATGATTTGAATAGCTTTTCTTCACTGAATGCTTGTTAGGGCAAACCTTCCTGCTGGCACCCTGTCAGAATTCCCGTTACAAAATGTTATTATTCACAAAATTAATTTTCACACTTTAAAGCCTGTCTCATGCTGCCCATGTTTTTTTCTTCTGTGACAGGAACTTGCTTGGTGAACTGCTTGAGATGTAATGGGGAGAAGAGAAGCTTATCATTTGCATAAGTATCTGGTTTCAGGATATTTTGTTAAACTCAGAGTGTGAGATCATGTCTTATTATGTTAAACAGTTCACGTTTTTACCATGTTAGTTTGCCACAAACCTATTGGGGTTTTGAAGTGCACTGTCATTTGAAAAAAAATCCAGACCTCTAAGTGGTATGGCTGAAGAAAAAATCTTTTCTACAAAACAATAGGTAAAGGGAAAAGGAAATAACACAGTGACTGGAAAAATATTGTTTCATTACCATTAAAGGACTAAAATGTGATTAGTGTAAGTAAAGGCCTAGATATGACCAAGTTTGGTGGATCAGTCTTGGTTCCTGAAGGAACCACAATTCACATCACAAAACCACTGATTTTTAAGTCTCTAAGAAATGTGGCCTTTCTATCAGCTTCTAACCTGGATTTACAGATGCTGCTCTCTAGTCCTAAGCCTGTGCTCTCAGTTCAGCCTCAGCAGAGGCGAGGACAGCACTAGCTGAGGAATTCTCCATCCAGTACTTCTCAGAGCACATGGGATTGGTCTTCTTGTGCACTCCTGCTGACCAGCAGATTGTCCAGAAGGATTTGAGGTGTGGATGGATGTGTGAGCGTCCTTTTTCTTTGTTCTACAATTTTGGTATTTCCTTTTTAGAGTCTAGGCTTTGTTTCCCCTACTGTAAATTAATTATATCCAACAGGCTTTCCTGAAATTCAGGGCATCTATAGTTATCTAACACAGAGGGAAAATTGCCTCCCAACTTTTCATGCTAATAGTTCTCAGTTAGCCTTGAAGGTCTGCATTGTACCCCTTACCTGGCTGGGTTTGCTACATGTTATTTGTAATAGTCCGTACATGGCCCAGTAGCAACCAGGACCCCTGCCTGTGTGAGTGTATTGCCCCCTCCCCATGCCCTATGCAGCTTACAGTCAAAATGTAAGATCTGAGACTGTTTGGAAAGAGATACAGACAGAAGTAAGAGGAAATAAAGAGACAGGACTGAGAAGCAACACAGGCAAAAGGTCTTTACACACCAGCTTCCTTACTCTTCTCCAGTTTCCTGTAAGGGATTGTGGCAAGGGAGAGCTTTTAGGAGGAATTTGAACACAGACCCTGAAGTATCTTGGCAGATGTTTAAGGACTTATCTTTAAGGAAGGAGCTTGCCAAAGCAGAGCACCACAAATCTCTTGTTAATAGGCCAGTCACTTGGGAGTGAACACAGAATAAAGCAAACAGCTTCATCCCAGAGTGAACACTGAAAGCTAGTCTGTTTTCAGGAATAAGCAAAAAAGAACCAAAGGAACTCCCCAAGTCTAAAAATAAAGCAGTTAAGTATATCCCATGATGAGCTGCAGCTGTAAAGACATGGAGACATACTGGAGAAAGGTTTCACTTCTGCTTCCATTTATTTCTTAAAGCATTGCAAAAAGGAAAAACAGCAAAAGGTAGCCGTATCTCTGATACTCTCTGGCTCTGACAGTACAGCAGTTTGCATTTAATGAGGGACACAAGAATAAATCTTTATAAAGCTTTGCTGAAGACATGTGAGGAGTGCTGTTCTCCTCAAAAATGAGATGCGTAAGAAATATTTTTAAAGGGTACAGTTGAGGAGCGTAATTCACGTGTGGTATATAGCTTAAGAGCCTACTTCCAGTGTTCACAGGGCTAATTAAGACCCTGATTTTTAAAAAAAAAAAAATTATGGCATTTCAAATTACAAGATCAAAGCCAGACTCCTGGAAAACCTAGAATTAAACTTTTGTATTTAACGTTTATAAAGCAAAGGACTGAAAGAAGTTTACATAAAGGAGAGTGCTCCAGCTCAGTGGACATACAGACAATCCAAATATTTGAAAGACAGACCTGACAAGGAAAGGCGTTTTCCTAAGCTCACAGTGGGAAGTTATGTTCAAATCCAAGGGATGGCATGGAGCACGTTCTAAAGCACCTCCTTGAATTGATGACAAGTGGGTAATGAAGATCAGCTTTCTTCACCAGTCAAAGTTTGGAGGCCATTTCTGAAGAGTGAATGAGAGCTGATAGTTAGAATGGGATGGGCTGGAAAATGAAATGAAATGAAATTAAATTAAATTAAATGAAGGAAGGAAACTTAGTAATACAGCAGAAGGGGAAAGCCAGCGGACAGACACAAAGAGAATGACAAGGTATTCAAATTGACAGATTCGCAGTAACATTTTGAATACATAGCAGTGAGCCAAAGCTTGTCAAGGCCAGAGAAGAGAATGTTTCAGCAGTTGAGGTGAATAGCGATCATGGGCTAAGGCTTCTAAAGGTATTTTGTCACATTCAAGCACATCCGCATTCGGTCTGATTTGCCTGTGTGGGGACTGGATCTCAGAACTACAGCACAGGTATGCATCTCTTCCCAAGGGCACATCGAGTTTGGGAACAGAAGCCACAAGCCTTGGACATCTTACAGAAACAGCTTCTGTGTGGAAATCTCAGAGGGCTCTTGATGAGATGGATATAGGGAAATGAGAATACCAAGAGGGGAAAGGATGTTTTGGGCAGAAATATGAGTGGCTGGATCAATGAAGGGTATATGCAGCTTTTCAGTGCTTTCAGATGTCGCTGTTAGGCTGTGAATGAAGCATATTCCCAGACAAAACCTGCCCAGAAGCCACTTACAAATGAAACACATTTTAGTAAAGACCAGATAGTGCACCACCTGCATCCCTGTCAATAATGGTCTTTAAAATTTGCATGACAGAGCAAGGTGGTATGGAAACACAGCACTGAGGGATTGGGATCACTTCAGAATCCCTCCTTGCTATAACCTCGCCTCGCTTTTCTGCTTCCCACACCTTCTCCTCGCCTCTTTCCTTGCAGTTTTATCTACAAAAAGTATGGAATGAATAGTGGCTTTATTACAGATTGTTTATTCAGAGCTTGTCAGAGAATCTATTTATGGGAATTATGTCTAAGATCTGTAGGGTTGATGCCCTGATGAATGGAAGTGATATGCTCGATCAGTTTGCCTTTGGTCCACGGGCCACCGCACATTACTGAAAGTTTACAGTGATGTGTGCAAGGCTTGTGAGTTTGCATTAGAATATGTGTTAAATCATAGGCTGGAGGCTCTGGAGAACAAAGATAAGGAATTTCTGGCAGAGGGTTGTGGAATAAATCCCAGACTTCGCAAGAATCTTCTTGGTTTTGAAGTGTAGCAGTTGCAAAAAAAATGTCACCCCATAACCCAGACCTCTCTGCAAATGGGATGCTGTAGCCAAGTGCTGGGTTTGTGGCTGGCATCATGTGAGTCAGCAAACTAAAAGCAGGTCCTATACTTTCCAAAAATGTATCAGCTGCAGGATTTGTTGTTCAACTCAGTCTTCACCACAGAATCTGTTCTCCTGTGCAAAGCCTTACCCTTGCATTAGTGATAACTCCAACTCCCTTTGTCTTCCCTAGTTTACAAAGTACTTGAAACCACATTTCTAGGACTTAGCAATTCCCCTTTTCCGAAGTCCCTACCAGGGCTAAGTATGAAAACAAAACCCTGAAATGTCAGAGAGGCCAGATGTGCCAGGGGAGGCTGAGTCTTTTGTTAGCCAAAGTGATAGTTTGAAAAAGCTGACAAGCCTCTACCTCTCTGTTCAGAAGCTCTTTCTTACTATACCTGTTTACTGACAGATACTGCAACTCCCTACAAGCCTTATCTTTCTCAAATTCTTAGACAATCACATCTATAGCAACTCTAAGAATATTAACTTGAATGTGTTAATGTGGCCAGCTTGCTCTTGTTATTTGAGTTGAGCACTGATTAATGCCTGCTATAAAGCCTCTGATTGCAGTGAGCATCCAACTAATGTGCTTCTTCACAGCTCCAGCTGCCTCCTTGCACTATCATCACCTGAAAACCCAGCTAGGAAATCCTACATTTTAAAATTCAGATCCAGCATCCAAAAGAGTTCCTAATGTTTTGGCCACAGGGATAATGGATACCAGAAAGTATGATAGAGGGCAGTTTTGTTGGCATGTGTGCTAGAGATGAAGGGAAGAATCAAGAAGGTTTGCAAATGTGTTTCTAGGGGGGAAAGAGATTATAAAACAGGGCTGCAAAGTCAGTAAGAGGGGATAAAAAGGAGGATGGGCTTGTGGGTAACACGCCACTTGGGGAATTTTTCTTTTAGATAGCAGTGAGATTATATCTGGTGCAAACAACGAAAACAAATGTGTTGGATGGAGTCCAATGAAAATCAAGCCCTACGCAAAATGGGAGGAAATGTTTTGAATTTTATAATTTTGATGAAATGTTGAAGGAAAAGGGGAAATTTTTGAGAAAAGGCATGTACATCTTTTCCTAAAGCTTTTTTCAAGCCCCCAACAACAACATTTTTCGTTTTTAAATCATCGGGTCTTTTGTAAAGAAAACAAAGGTGTCTTACACACTGGCAAAATGTAATTTTGTCTTTTTTCTGCCTGGAACCAGTACTGGGTGAAATGAGAAAAATGTGAAGGGAACCCTTTGCAGCAAGAGCAACTGCAGTTAAGCAGAGCTTTCTTGAGAAAGTTTCACTTCCTAAGGTTTTTTGCTATGTTTGCTCATTTAAATGGCCATTGTATTAACCCACTGTTTATGATTTTCAAACGTCAGCAACCAACTTAGGTCTTGTAAAAGAAAAAGTGTAAAGCAGAAGGCCTGGTTCTCATTACTCTAAGGACCTAACTGCATCAACAAATTTTGCTGCCACAGCCTTGTAAGTGGCATTGCTGCAATATTACCTGCCTGATATGTCAGTCGGTGTTGGGTTATTGCCAGAGGTCAAGTTTCAGTGAAAATGCATGGTATTTCCGTACCAAGGTCTTTGCGCTAGAGGGGTTAGGCAGGACTCGGTCTCCCTTCATTCCCATTCCTCCATTCCTTCAATAGCTACGAAACTACAGCACCACCCATTCCTAACTTGAAGGGATTTAACTATAAGCTATAAGAGCGCTTTTGTTGTTGTTTTTTAAATACTGCATCCTGAAACAGAGTAATTTCATTTGCAAGCTATTTAATAGTAGACTGTGTATTAGGTCATAACACACTGAGCTGGTGAATGCAGGCTCTGGAGAGAGTGCAGCTATAATTTCTTTCTGTGACTTTGCAGTGACTGATTAATGTTTTGTTGAGTTCCTGGGCCACTGAGGAGCTGGAGACACATGGAGCTGCAGGCTCTAGAGTCTCGAGAAGTTTGGATTTGCATGATAAACTGTCGAGCCTGCGAATGGGGCTTTTGTTTTTGAAAAGAACTTCTGCAGCCAAAAGTTCAGGATAGGAGATATTAATATATTTCAGGAGCTTGGCCAGTACAGTCATATTCCTTAATATCAAGAAAAAAAACCTTCAGAATTTCCAATGAAATAGTTCTCAATGTTTTTCAAATTAAATGATTTGATTTTTCTTTGTGCTGGTTTTGGCTGGGGTAGAGTTAATTTTCTTCATAGTAGCTAGCATGGGGCTGTGTTTTGGATTTGTGCTGGAAACAGTGTTGATAACACAGGGGTGTTTTCGTTACTGCTGAGCAGTGCTTACACAGAGCCAAGGCCTTTTCTGCTTCTCACCCTACCCCACCAGCGAGGAGGCTGGGGGTGCACAAGAAGTTGGGAGGGGACACAGCCAGGACAGCTGACCCCCAACTGACCACAGGGATATTCCACACCATACGACATCATGCTCAGCATATAAAGCTGGGGGAAGAAGAAGGAAGGGGGAGACATTTAGAGTGATGGTGTTTGTCTTCCCAAGTAACAGTTATGCGTGATGGAGCCCTGCTTTCCTGGAGATGGCTGAACACCTGCCTGCCGATGGGAAGGAGTGAATGAATTCCTTGTTTTGCTTTGCTTGCGTGCACGGCTTTTGCTTTACTTATTAAACTGTCTTTATCTCAACCCACAAGTTTTCTCACTTTTACCCTTCCTCCATCCCACCAGGGGGGAGTGAGCGAGTGCCTGTGTGGTGCTTAGCTGCCGGCTAGGATTAAACCATTACATTATTGTTCAAAGCAACATTTTCTTTCAAAAATCCCTGTTATTTTTAAATATTCAAACCATATTTAAATAGCCAACATCAAAATGAAGCATTAAAATTTTTTAGGCACAAATGTCTCATTTGAAGCCTCCAAATTATTAATTGTTTTACTTTTCAATTCACAAAAAAATCAATTTTTTTTTCCTTTCAGTCTGATTGAAATGAGTCCTCTTGACTTTCCAAATTTGCCAACGAAACAAAAAAAAATTAATTATTCATCAAGTTCCAATGAACACCCTTCATAAAACTTCTGAATTATGCAAACTAATCACCTTCTGGGAAATAGGTATAGATCATTTTATGGTACAAGCTTGCAATGTGACTCAATGCCTCTTCACTTGTACACTATAACCCTCCTCAACCATCTGATTAATCAGACTTTTGCCTTGTCTATGGTTTTCAGCTCATTTCCCCCCCACTGCCACCATCGATCTCTAGTTTTCCTTTGCTTACAACAAAATATTCTTTATCTTTCAAGATATCAAATGTTGCCATCCTGTGAGGCAAATGCAGCTGGGAGGACAGAAATGGTTAAATGACTTGGCTCGTGAAGTTACTCGTAAAACTTGTCGCTGCTCTGACGGTGTCAGCAGAAAGGGCGAGGAGCAGCCACCTGCCCCTGTTGCACCCATGGCACCCCCAGGGAGCATAAGTACAGGGATGGCGGGGATGACAGGCCTGGCCTGCCGGCTGCTGTTGCTCAGGATCTCTAGCAGAGCAGGCATTTTTGTTTGGCACAGGGAGGAAGGGATTCTCACAGAGGTCTGGCCTTGCAGGTGGACCTCAAGGGGAAACAAACACTGAGAAACACAACAGAAGACACAGAAGTTCAAACTGAGGGGCCAGAAGCAGAGGGGGAAAAGGAAGAAGCTTTGATCTCCCTGTCCTCTTGCAGCTACCCCGTTCTCTTCATTTCCCCCTTCTCTGTGCCCCGTGACTGCAGACGCTGCACAAGTGAGTGTGGTGGGAAGCAAGGGCTGCCAGCCTCCTCCTCACAGTCAGCCAGCGCTCTCCTGAAGTGAATCACAGTCTCTCCCTCCCCAGCAGCCTCTCTGAAGCAGGACCCCGGCCTCATTCACCCACATACTACCAGGCCCTTCGGCTGACCTTAAAGAGGAACAGACCAGCCTCTTGCTTTTAGTATTGCTGCTTGCAATTTGCACAAGAAGTGTTGTGTTCTCTTTCCTGCGCTTCTCACTCATGCACAGGGCCAGCGGGACCCCAGGGTGGTGTCCTGGGTGCCCCAGCTGAGTAGCCATCCTTCTCTTTGCACTAAAATGGACAGCAGCCACATGCACACTGTGCGCATGGTAATCCATTTGCTCTGCACTTTCAGGGATTAACTACATTTTTAGCTAACCTGCATGTGCTGTTCTTGGGATCCACTTTGTTATCTTGATTAAGTGCTATTAGTTTCTTCATAGTTTCTTCAAGGCTTTTGCCCAGTAACCTGGTTTAATAGCAAATGTCATAAAGGCCACAGCTAGAGTTTGTACACTCCAAACTGTGTAAATGCCTACCATAGTTGTTTGCATAATTGTTGGCCATTTTTCCCCCTTGATAGCTGGAAGTTTTCTACAAGAGTGGCTGCCTACAGCAAACATCATCCATTTAGCAAGAAAGGGAGGGCAGATACCAAGGTATTTTTTTATCAAGGACAGATCAGTTCTTTAATCCCAATGCCACCAAGAGGTCCAGTCCTTGCAGAGCAGGCAAGAGAAGGGCTTAGCTGATGGCACTTTATTTTCTGAGCTGTTTGTGCTCATTTCAGGGACATTGTGAAGCCCAGACAAATCAACATGTCTTCGTGGGAAATCACGTTTCATGTGGCTTGACTTCTGGTGAAGACATGACAAAAAGTTTGTCCTTGTGCTCTTCAGCTGCAGGCTTCAGGCAGCTCTAATTTGCATTGGCAATCACCAGCCTCCAAGAGGAAATTCTCCTCAGGGAGCAGCACTGTTTACCAACAACAAGGCCACCTCTGCTGCTACACTGTGGGCACACGTTTGGTGTGGGCACACGTTCGGTGTAGGCACTGCTGTGCTGCTTTTGAGCTGCTAAAAGATTCCTGTTGTGACAGCAACCTCACACAAGGCAGTACTAAACCTTCCCCACCAAGGGAGGACTGGCCTGCAGTGAGTCCAACAGTTAGGTGTGTGCCACTGCCAGGGCTCAGTTCTTATCTCTTAAGCTAAAGTGGCTGACACCCTCCCACCTTACCATTTCCCTCAGGCAGGCCAAAACTGCTATCCTTTAATCTATTAAACTTGTGGGGGTTTACTGTATTTATTACTGTGGTCTGAGTGAGAAGACATTGCACAATGCCTGAATTATCTCATCACATGGAGAAGAAGGAAGGGCCCCAGTCCTGTGGGTATGATTTCACTGACAGCCTGACCCAATGGAAGAGCAACTGCTACCAAAATGGGCAGGATCGTTCCCTACCCCCCAAACTCCTTAGCCCCGTGGCTCTCCCTCCATTGTAGCGGCATTAGCCCTTGTGCAGCTGTGCAAGCTAAATCCTTTCCCTGCTCCAGTTCATCCCACAACCAAATTAATCCCAATGCCAGCACAAGGGGGTGGGATGGTACAGCTGGAGGCCAGAGGAGCAGTCTGGATGGTGCTGCCTTTTCTTGACAATGCTGACTGAGATCAGGTAAAGCGGATCATGAAAACATGTCCTAAAATACTACCTGGCACAAAACTCTCCTGACAGTCAAGAGAAGACTAGAGAATTCCTCAAGGCTTTCTCTTCAACTACGTACATTTTGTTTGTGTTTAAATCTTTCCAAGTCTTGACTCTCCAGCACACCATATATAGTATATTTAATGTACAGTGAAGATAATCAAATTCTAAACATGAGATCTGTGATACAGCTGAGCTTGTGAGCAGTGACAGCTCAGGGAATAAATCATCAGAATGAATCTTTGCAATTGAAATTTATTTCTGCACAGTTGCCTGGCGAGGCACTTGAGGTTTACTCAGCTTTGACCTCAAAGGCCCCACGCAATGACTGCAGTAGCAAAGTCTATGAAAATGCCACATTTCTTCTGATAGAAGGGGCTGAAGGAGAGGCTGATTGAATGTTTGCTGTGAGAATTATCAGTGATACTGAATTTGGGCAGGGGAATGTCTTCCAGAGGCAGATACATGCAGTTCACTCCAGAGACAGACAGGCATGGCAAGTGAAAGTGATGGGGTTAAAGCAGGGCTGAGGTCTCCAAAGGATAAGGCAAATCTGGGCATGTCGGGGACCTCAGGGGGAGCTCAGGGAAAAGGAGTCCTGGATGCCCAGAATTTCACTGCAGCTCTCTGTGTTTATAAGGTAAATCCTGCTGGATCAGTCACAGCCATAGGAATGAGGCAGATGTGAGGAACCCTGCTATGTGCCTGTCTGAGCAGCAGCCACTGCTTTGGGTGTTTGCCAGAAGGTACTTGCTTCTGGAATGAATGGCTCTGGGCTTCAGGAATACCCTGGCTGCACCCGCACGCGTTCTCCAGCAGCTGCGCCTGAGTGTTGTAAGGTATTTGAATTCAAAGATCAAATGTTAGCTACCAAGCTCGCAGTGCTGGCAGGAGGGGAGCCAGCCATTACCCTGCGGCCGGGGTGAGCTGACAGGTGCCCTCACCGAAGGGCCCCACGCATGTGGAGCGAGGACATTCCAGTACCACCTTCAGTTAAGCAGTTTGGGTGCAGCCACTTGGCTTTGGAGGCTGAGAGGTTTTCCCAGGAGTGTTCCTGTACCCGTTTGATTTACTAACAGACACAAGTCATACAGTCCAAAGCAAGATTTAGCCCCAGGAAAATGGTGCAAAGGGAACTTTTTTTACAAGCTTTCTAAGCAGATGTTCCTGTAACTCTGGGGTTTGGCACACTGGGGCTTTGTAAGTAACTCGTGAGGTTCCCCCCTTCTAGGAAGAAAATACCTTTTACATTAAAGAGTGGGCCTCAAATCTTAAAAGCATTGCTAGCTTTTCCCCTCCCCTCCCCTGAAATACACCCACATATACATGCTTCACATTTATGGTGTGGTCATCCTCACCACTGCCTTAGAGCCAGGTTTTGTAATCTTGTATCTAGTCCTTGTAAATGGGGCTGTGATTGCCATTGTAACAAGAAACGACAGTTGCTGACCGCTGTAACTCACCAATCTGAAAGAAGAAGGAAAATAAAAGGGAGGGGGTGAATCTCAGTTTAATTTCTCTAAATTCAGCATCCCAAAAAAAAATTTAAGTGTAGCCAATTAGGTGAAGACTCTGCTATAAATTGATAATGAAAAATTAACTTAAAAACAAGTGAAAAATGAGCTGGGTTCACAATGATATTCTCATCACACCTAATTAGGTGAGACTCTGCTATAAATTGATAATGAAAAATTAACTTAAAAACAAGTGAAAAATGTTCACAATGATATTCTCATCACACCTCCCCGATAAATGGTAAATGGAATATATATCCTTTCGCCTTTCCCCTTTGGCAAGAGTGTTACGTGTTATCATGTGGTGTATTCTTAGAAAAGCATCTGCCATACCTTCCTGAAGAATTCATTTCTTGCAAGCCCTCCCCCTTTTCAGTTTGAGAGCTGTTTCTCTAAATTCAGCATCCCAAAAAAAAATTTAAGTGTAGCCAATTAGGTGAAGACTCTGCTATAAATTGATAATGAAAAATTAACTTAAAAACAAGTGAAAAATGAGCTGGGTTCACAATGATATTCTCATCACACCTCCCCGATAAATGGGCAGGGCAATATATATCCTTTCGCCTTTCCCCTTTGGCAAGAGTGTTACGTGTTATCATGTGGTGTATTCTTAGAAAAGCATCTGCCATACCTTCCTGAAGAATTCATTTCTTGCAAGCCCTCCCCCTTTTCAGTTTGAGAGCTGTGGGTTTGTACGAAGTGTCATTGTAAAACAGGTCTACCACAGCCAAATGTCATTTGGCATACTATATTCTCAGAACCAGCAATACCGCGCCCTAGGCAGGAATGACGAAATATTGAGGGTAACTATGAAAGACGCGTGAGCCAAGTCTTTCCTTTCGTACCCTCCTCAGCACTGCTGGTCTTTGCTTTAATGCTGAATGGATGTGTGGCACAGCTGGGTCCCCCTAGCAGATGTCCTCAAGAAGGGAATGTGTGCCCTGCTTTTACTACTCCGTATGGCTCACGGTCATGCCAGGCAGACCACAGCTGAAAGCTCAATGCCCTTCTGCAGGTGACGGACCCATTTGCACTGAGGTCTGGTTGCAGAGATTCACAGGGCCCCAGGCAAGGCACACAAGGCACATTATGGCGGGCACTGCATGAGATAAGGAAAAGGCGGTATCAATATCACAGGGGTCATTCCAGAGCTTGAACAAATCCAGTCCTTCAAGTTAGTTCCTCACTGCACAGTCACTACAGCACCATTCCCCAGTCAGCAGGTGAGGCATTGCATCCTGGCAGCTATTCTGGTGGGAGCACCACACAGAAAAAAAAACAGTGGAGGTCCTTTGGATGTGTTTTTGCAGAGTCTAATTCTCCTGCCAGGGAACATTTCATCATCACCACGCATCGCTCGGTGCTGCTATCGTCATAACTCTTACAGGGCTGAAGGAGTATCACTGCATGTGGATGTGAGGGGAGAAGCGCAAAGTTTAGCAGCAGTTTGGGAGCTTATGGGGAATATTTCCTGCTCTCCTGGGATGAAGTCATACTTTGTCTTGCACAGGTTTAAACTGGGAAGCACAAGTTTAAACCAGAAATAGTTGACTAGATCAAGCAAAGCTTGTTCCTGCGTTTTGTACCATCGAGCTTTGTTTACCGACTGAGACAAGCGAGCACTATGGAGCGAACAGAGTTGTGAGAACTGTGGTGAACCTCCTGGAGCCTCCAGTTCCCTCATTTTGCATTCATAGAGAGAACGAATCAGCAAACAGGCCCCCGACCTTTTTCTCCCCTCCCCACATCCTCTCATGTGGGAACTGTCCAAGCCAGGCCTGGGAGACCTCTGGTGCTCAGCCCTGGAAGCCACTGCTTGCAAGAACATTTGTTACTTTCAGAAATGCATCAAATTCCTCAGGACCCTGGGGAGAAGCTGAATGGGATCTCAGCAGAAGAGGCACCTCCAAACTCTTTTTCCCACATGCAGTTTTCCTAGGCTCAGCTCACAAACTGCCCATGTTGAACAGAGGACTGCAGCCCATCGTGCGTAGCAGCACACTGGAGTGGGTGGTTTGCCAGAAGGGATGCAGCTTTCCCTCCAGCTACATAACTTGCGCCTCTTCTTGCAGCAGTGCCGTTAGATGCATGACCCAAAACTGAGGCGAAGCACATCCCAAAGTCCATGGGGTGCTGCTAGTTACCTCCCTGTGGGCCTTTAAAGGCAGAAGGAGAATTTTGATCCAGAAGGATCAGCAGGTGGAGAGACATCACTCACTGAGGTACCAGGAACTGCCACCTTTCCTAGCTGCGCCCTCCTGTCCTCCAGCTGCTTGTGGCAGAAGGGCTGTGGACCAGTGTGAGTGTGAGGAGAGGGTGTGGCCCTCGGCTATGCATGGCCCTTCGGGGAAGGCGTGTACGGGAAGGGGAGGGGGAAGGGGTGTGCAGGGGGGAAGGTGCGCACTGGGGGGTTGCAAAGACATTTGCTGCGAAAGGGCATTTCATTGCATTCTCTAGCCGGCCTGGCAGGGGTAGAGGCAGGAGGGGACCTGCCCAGCGGCGCTGCAGCCTGCAGCAGCCCCGCGGGCTCGGC